>NC_136267.1:86248583-86436083 GCF_964187855.1 Myxine glutinosa | reverse complement strand
GGTGAATGGCCAGTCTTGTGATTCGGTTGAATGTTGCCAAAGGCAATCCCGTCCCATTTCGTCTTGCGCTGGTATCCCTAGGATGCTCCAAAACTTGCTGCCTTACTGCTGCAATGTTCATTTCCGATCGCCCAGTGCGCCTCCTACCAGAATTCTCCTTGTGGCGGTTGAGGCTAGTGCCATGCTCTTGGTATTTTCTAACATTCGCCCAGATGGTTTTGGCTACAGGAGGCTCCCGTTCTGGGAAACGTTCCCTGAATGCATCACGAGTTCGCTGCAAACTTCCAGTTTGGTGAAAGGTTGTAACCACGAAGGTCCGCTGTTCAGTCGTGAGTTGAACCATCTTTTCAATGACTCAGACTGTCTCTAAACCCATACACTGTAGGCCCATCCTAAATACCCATCTTAAACAAAGGATGACGCAACCGACGATTACCAGAGCAGCTTAACAATTTTACATAATCAACTTGGCAGTCGGGAAGTAATGCGTCCATTTAAAACTGTCTTGCACCGATTAGCCAAACTTGTAAAAATGCGATTTGAACTTGTCATTTTCAATGAACATGTACTCGGTCATGTGTGACAGCAATGATGCATGAAAGGCATCAATGGAAAGCTGAGGATCTCCTCATAATTGGTAAACCACATGTAAATTGTCAAACTAAATAACCTTTGCATATTAACCCCTTGAATTCGGATTACCTTTTTTTTGATACGCACTGTATATATATATATATATATATATATATATATATATATATATATATATATATATATATATATATATATATATATATATATATATATATATATAACTGTAAACTGAAAAAAATATATAAATGAAAATTTACTTAAAAACCGTTAACCGTTTTGAAACCGTTTTGAAAAACCGTTTTGATACGCTCTGTATATACATACTTGGCATTTAATATGGAATATTTTTTTTGTGGGGGTGAACTTACTTTTCAAGATGACTTAGAACCAAAAGTTCATGGGAATTATGTTGAAATTATTCTAGATTTTGTTAATGTGACCTTTAAAAGAAACAAAAACCACATTTGACATTTCGAAGCAAATAAATTGATCCTTGAAAGTGATGTAAACTGATATCGAACTCAATTCATGGACAGTACTATGTTAAACTTCTGTGGGTTTTCCAGAAGTATCTCTTTATTTTGCACATTAGCCAAAAATTTTTTTTAACAAAAACAAAAGTTAAATTACAACTGGGATTACGGACAGTAAAATTACAGTTCAGTACTTCGTGTAACCCCCACGAGCATTGAGGAGAGCACATACACATTGAGGCATGCTGTTCACGAGATTTGCCAAGGTTTGGACAGGAATCGCTTGCCATGCAGTTACAATAGCCTGCTGCAATTCACGCACAGAGGCAGGCTGCTGGTCCAAGTTGTCGATTTGACGCGTTAATTCTGCCCACAAGTTCTCTATCGGATTCATATCCGGACACATGGCAAGCCACTCCATATGCTCTACACCACGGTCAGCAAGAAAGTGTTGGATCATGCGAGCATGATGAGGTCGTGCATTGTCATCTTGGAAGACAAAGTTTCCTTGAAAGGCTGCACGAACAAATGGAAGCAATGTTTCTTCCAGAATGGCCCTGTGCTTGAACTGGTTCAGGTTTCCATTCAGAACAACCAGGTCAGTTTTGTGCCCTGCATGAAAAGCAGCCCAAACGGTCACCCCACCACCTCCAGCTTGGACTCTTGGCACTATACAATCTTCGTTGTGGGCTTCATGCACTTGTCTGCGCACTCGGACGCGGCCATATTGACGATAGACCAGAAATCTAGACTTGTCACTGAAGATCACGTGATTCCAGTGTCCTGGCTGCCATTGACGGTGCTCTCTGGCCCATTGCCATCGACGCTGGCAGTGTTGTCTGGTCAGACGTGGCTTTCTCAGGGGACGCCTGGCACGATAGCCTGCTTGAACCAGTCGTTGGTTGACTAGCCTTCTGGATACAGGCACATTTGTCAGTTGCTGCCACTCAGCCCTAAGCCGATTAGCTGACTTGGTACAGCCATTGCGGACTAACCGGTGCAGCTGGCGATCATCCCTCCTTGTGGTTCTGCGGGGACGTCCTGACCTCGGTATTGGAGTAGGGACACCCCTCTGAGCATTTCGTTTCAGGATCTTTGACACCTGACCTTGAGTGATGCCATACTGCCGAGCAATAGCACGCTGTTTCATGCCGGAATTTCATAAAGCCACCACTAAATGACAAACAGCATTGTCGGGTTGACGGACCATCTCCAGGGGAAGCGGCAATAACTTTTGTAGATGTGCAGCAGTTGTTTTCCACTAATACAGAACGCAACAACCCTTATATACCCGATTGTGAAGCCAATCGTCAAATGTACCTGTCCGTACATGTTTGTCACGCCACCTGTGATATAATCCTGTTATTGACTTCTTGCTGGGACAGACAATCAGTGACATGGTTCTTTCAACAAAGAAATCACCGAAGCGTAAAATATACTCACCAGATTGATATACCGAGTTCAGAAATTAAACCCAAGTCAAGAAAAAAAAAAATTCCATATTAAATGCCAAGTCTGTATATCAGTCATTATATAATAAATGAATGATCGTTTTTTTAAAGGCCATTTTCCCCGCTAGAGCAGGGGTTAGCCTTGCGGGCCCCATGACAATCATGGTTCCCTGTTTGAGGCAATGTTTTTAGAGCCGGATGCCCTTCCTGACACCAACCCTTAGTCGCCTCTTACGATGCGCAGGGATACGGTGTACCTATTCTAAACCGGGGTACACACCGGGATCATTCATCCCAGCAAGCTGGTACTCAATTCGCCGACCTCGGAAGGATGACAGGCTGAGTCAACCCCCCTGGCGTTAATTTAGCGATCAATTTAGTCATTACGCGACCTTCATATCATCAGTGGGGAACCGCCACCAAGGTGTCCCATACAGCTGCTGCTGCACCTTGCTGGGAGCGATTAGCACCGCCTGCCACATGGTAACATTATCTCTGGTATCCACTCATCAAATGGAGTCGACCTGGATGCGGTTGGGAGTTACTAATTGGTATCTGTAATCTGGTTCTCCAACCTAATGAGCGAACGTCATGACGTCATCGCCATGCATGTCCGCCTTGCCTGCAAAGCTCCAGGGGAGCCATCTAGCAGTGTGTCATTATGGATTATAAATTCAGATACTGTCACAAGTGCATGCAAAACTCAGTTACCGACCTGGTTTCGCCCTTGTTGGGCGAATGTTACCGTGTGGCAGGCGGTGCTTATCACTCCAAGCAAGGTGCAGCAGCAGCTGTATGGCACACCTTGCTGGCGGTTCCCCACTGATGATATGAAGGTCGCATAATGACTGATGTAAAAACCGAAAGGTTTTCAGAGTTACAAGTGTATGGAAGGCTCACTGCGTTGCCCTGATGAAGCCCCAACAAGGGCGAAACCAGGTCGGTAACTGTGAGTTTTGCATGCACTTGTGACAGTATCTGAATTTATAATCCATAATGACGCACTGCTTTGTGTATGTAAATGTTGGTAAAACGGTAAGAATGTTATGTTACACAATGTTACATACACAATGATGCACTGCTCCCCTGGAGCCTTGCAGGCAAGGCGGACATGCATGGCGATGAAATCATGACGTTCACTCATTAGGTTGGAGAACCAGATTACAGATACCAAAATATATATATATATATATATATATTGCTACGGTTTTGAGATTGGCACATATTGATCATTAAAGGTTAAAGGGTTGCCCCCCATAGTTAGTCCACGAGCAACACGTAGGCTACCTTGTAGTATTAGTTATGTCATAGTATGTGTAAGCATAGGCCATTTCCCCTCGTAATATCTGCGTTGTGTAAAGACATGAGTTTAGGTCCCTTTCATTTTTGCGTCCACCCTCCAAGTTCCACCTCCATGGGCATAATTGATCCCGCGCCCCATTTGGCTGATCCCTCAGTTTGTTACGCTTTGGCTACCCGCAGCATTTATTACGCTTTGGCTGCCAGCAGCGTTTGCTGCCCTTTGCTCGCTCACTAGTCGAATAACACGAGGTAGGCCTAAGAGGGAGGAGCGTGGGGTCGGGGTGGGGCGGCGTCAAGGCAGCACGTCAGAGGCGATGACGGTAAGGGCCACCAGCCAACCAGGGCTCTAACGGCATGGCGTGACAGGGCGTGGTAGGGCGCGTCTGGTAAGTGCTAGAATGTTCGCGGGGCATGCCTATAAAAGTCACTGCACAAAGGACTTGAAGGGCAGTGGTGAAGAGAGCACTTGTTACAGAGAGCACGAGAGAGAGCACTTGTTACAAGGAGCACGAGAGAGAGCACGAGTGAGTGGTGAACAGGACTCGACTGAAGCAGCGCTCGCTTTGGGGGCTTTTTTTTTTGAAGCAGCGCTCTTTTTTTCACTATATCTCAGTATAACGTACGCGCCGAAGGAAAGGCAGCCAGACGCGCTGGTGGCAAATAGCGTTTACTCAGCCACGCGAGTGAACGCAGCAATAGCCGCCAGTGATAACTGCCAGAGCCCAGACCCTACCGTTCGTCCCGTATTAAATCGTGTGCGCCAGACGACACGCGGAGAGCTCCTGCCCCTCTACTTACCATCTGCACGGGACGAGCCGGAGGCCGGAGGGAGCTGCACGAGAGCCATCCCTGGACGTGGTGAACATCATCCCGCAGCTGCAAGCCCCGTGTGAGTGTGTCTATGTGTGAGATGGGCCCGTTTGTCCTGGGGATTAAGTTAAGACTGTTTTTAAGGCTGCACTGTGTCCTCTTTTCTGGAATCATTGTAAATAGTGTAAATAAATCCTGTTATTCCTTTCTTCCCAATTCGATCGCCTGTGTGATTTCTCCATTGGCTAAGCGTGGTACGAGTAAGATCGCTAGAACCGGGTTCATCAACTAAACGGCACGGATCGCGTGTACGCACCGCTCGGCGTCTCAACACGCGTGATTCGTGCGGGGCTTATTTCCTCGTTTCTGGGCAGCGTGAGTAATTAGGTAATAGTGATTCTCGTCCTACGACCCTATTTCGCGTTGTCCGGGAAGGACGTCATGGGTCCCATCGGCCAGTCAAAGACAAGGGGACTAATCCCCCCTTGGTAAGGGGAGAAGGCCGGCGCTGAGATCTGCAACAATATATATATATATATATATATATATATATATATATATATACACAAAGAATTAAGTTAAGCACCCCCCCCGTTTTTTTACAACCTCGCACATTACAAGTTTGTTGTCGTCAAAACAGTGTAATATACCCATGATATTGCTATATTTTCTGGAGAAGTGATATTATGGTCACATAAAAACATAACAATCATGCCGTTTTCAATATTTTATTCTGAATAATTTAAGGTGAAATTTTTTGGGAATTTTAGGCATATTTTCACCTCGATTTAAGTATGGAGCTATAGGTCCATCACGGACAGTGTGGATGACGTTTATGTTTTCTAACGTACAGTCATTGTTCTGAGAAGACCTCTAGCGATCTTTGCGTCAATAACGTGTGTAGGACCCACGTGATCGGATCACTGACTCAACCAATCACTTTTTTTCACTTTGATCACTCAATTTCATCAATGGATAATTGCTAATGTCATACCAATCATTATTTGATCTCACATACCTTAGAATATATGCCAATGTATACATATACACAAAGAATATATATTAGGGGGTGCTTACCTTAATTCGTTGTGTAGGGGTGCTTAACTTAATTCTTTGTGTATATATATATATATATATATATATATATAATTAGCAAGGTACCCGTGTATGTATATATACTGGTGAGAGAGGCCATAAGCAAACAGACAATGCAGAAAACGGTGAATGCTAAAGCATGAAACCAATAAATGCCACATTCCTGTCACGCCTTCAGTCGCATGTCAGACATGGACAGCAGGTTCGTGAAAGACTTTCATGAAAAACCTACCGTTTGAATGGTTCCATACCCAGTCAATAGCGAATCTGCATATGGCGATCCGCGAATGTCACGCTTAGAAAGTAGAAACCCTCACGGCATTTCGTCATTCATTTGAACTCAATATCTCTATTTTCATTCCAAACAGCATAATTCCAATCACAAATTAAATAGCATTAATATAAAAAATAAACTTTTACCAACATTCTTACCGTTTTACCAACATTTACATACACAAATTTTTCAATCCGGATGTGGAGTAGTTCCGTACGGTTGGGTGAATACAATTACGAATTCAAATCATAATTGTATTCACTCAATTCCAAATGTCATTCCAATCATAAATTGATACGTTAACAAAATACTGTTTTAAATGACGATTGTATTGAGATATTATCAAACCAGCTCATGATCGTCATCTGTCCACTTCCAGATTTGCGGCAGGTTCGTATCGGGTTAATTTCACAATCATAATTTTATTGAGGAACTTTTGAAACCTCCTCCCTACCTTACAACATCCGCTGGGACCCCAATACGTTCCACAGGAAGTTTGGTGGGGATAGCCCCAAAACTGAGGCAATAGTTTGGGGACAAACAGACAGACACTCCTGTTTTATGAATGGATGATCGTTTTGGGGCCATTTTTCCCCGCTAGAGCGGGGGTTAGCCTTGCGGGCCATGACAATCATGGTTCCCTGTTTGAGGCAATGTTTTATGGCCGGATGCCCTTCCTGACACCAACTCTTAGTCGCCTCTTACGATGCGCAGGGATACTGTCTACCTATTCTAAATCGGTGTACACACCGGGATCATGCATCCCAGCAAGCTGGTACTCAATTTTCCGACCTTGGAAGGATGACAGTCTGAGTCAACCCCCCTGGCGTTAATTCAGCGATCAACCGGGATTCGAACTCAGGATCCTGGGATCCCAAGCCTGCGCCCTAACCGCCAAGCCAACACCAGGCTCCTGTTTTATAATATAGATATATACTCATCTGTGTATATATATCTATATCTATATATATATATCTGTGCAGCGTCTGTCTTGTCTTGTGTTGTCTTGTCTTGTGTTGTCTTGTCTTGTGTTGTCACTGAACTACTCCCTCAAACTTTTGTGAAATCGTACCAAACTTCTGGTATGCACATATCTCTCCCGTCGGTATGTCCTAAGGGTATTTTCTTTGAAAATTTTTCCAATTATTTTTTTTTTTTTTGGGGGAATTTTTTTGTGGAATTTTTATATTTTCAACTTCAATTGTTTATAAAATGTGATATCACGTATATTAGAAATATGTTTGTGCAAAATAATTGTTTGAATTATGAATGGTTTAAACCATGACAAAACAGCAACTTATCATTATCTTATCATTGAATGGTAGTCATTTATCTATATATCTACACATCTGGGCAGTGTGTGTGTTGTCACAAGTTTAACGACTCCCTCAAACTTTTGTTTCCGTGGTTGTGAAGTGTTTTTAATAACGTGGTGGTGGTTTTGAATCACGTAGTGGTGAGGTATTTTGAATGACGTGGTGGTGAGGTGTTTTTAAATGACATGGTGGTGAGGTGTTTTTAAATCGCATGGTGGTGAGGTGTTTTGAATTACGTGGTGGTGAGGTGTTTTGAGTTACGTGGTGGTGAGGTGTTTTGAATTACGTGGTGGTCAGGTATTTATAATTACGTGGTGGTGAGGTGTTTTTAATGATCTGGTGAGGTGTTTTGAATTAGTTGGTAATGAGGTGTTTTGAATTACATGGTGGTGAGGTGTTTTGAATTACTTGGTGGTGAGGTGTTTTTAATTTCGTGGCTGTGAGGTGTTTTTAATTTCGTGGCTGTGAGGTGTTTTATTACTTGTATTATGGCTGTGAGGTGTTTTAAATTACTTGGTGGTGAGGTGTAATCGTCCCAAATTTCCAGTCTGCACCTACCCCTCCCCTATGTATGTGCTGAGGGGTTCTTTCTTGAAAAAAAAAAAACATTCAACCTAAATCTTCAACCTAAATTGCCTATAAAAATGTAATATCACAAACACAACAAATACATTTGTGCAAAATAATTGTTTGTATTATGATTGGTGTAAATCATGACAAAACAGCAACTCAGGTGCAGTCATTATCCTCAGCTAAAATATGCCCGGTCCTCAGTAACGACGTAGTATTAGTGATTGTTGCGCTCGCTGCGCTCGCCTCACCAAGCTAGTATATATATCTGTGCAGTCTGTGTTGTCTTGTCACTGAACTACTCCCTCAAACTTTTGTGAAATCGTACCAAACTTCTGGTATGCACCTATCTCTCCCGTGTGTATGTCCTAAGGGTATTTTTTTAAAGAAATTTTTTATTTAATTTTTATTTTTTAGAAAAGTAGTTTTTAAAAAATTCAACTTAAATCTTCAACTTCAATTATTTATAAAATATAACATGTATATTACAAATACATTTGTGCAAAATAATTGTTTGTATTATGATGGTGTAAATCATGACAACACAGCCCCTCAGGTACAGTCATCTATTTATATATCTACATATCTGGGCAGTGTCTGTGTTGTCACTGAACTACTCCCTCAAACTTTTGTTTCCGTGGTTGTGAAGTGTTTTTAATAACATGGTGATGAGGTGTTTTTGGATCACAACATGGTGCTGAGGTGTTTTGAATTACATGGTGCTTAGGTATTTTGAATTACGTGGTGGTGAGCTGTTTTAAATTACATGGTGGTGACTTGTTTTAATTTTGTGGTGGTGACGTGTTTTGAATTACGTGGTGGCGAGGTGTTTTGAATTACCTGTTGGTGAGGTGTAATCGTCCCAAACTTCCAGTCTACGCCTCCCCCTCCCGTATGTATGTGCTGAAGGGTTCTTTTTTGAATTTTAATATATTTTTTCAACCTAAATTGCCTATAAAAATGTAATATCACAAACTGCAAATAAATTTGTGCAAAATAATTGTTTGTATTATGATTGGTGAAAATCATGACAACAGAGCAACTCAGGTACAGTCATTATCCTCAGCTAAAACTAGCCTGTTCCTCTTTAACGACGCGTTGAGGTGAGCACAGTGAGCCGAGCCAAGCGAATATATATATATATAGGAGCGTACGCTGTATCAGCACGTTGCTGCGTCCTGGGACGACTCCTCAGCACCATCCCGACACAAACCACCGTGTGTTCTTCAGAATGAGGTATGTTTTTTTTACGGCGAACAGAGTGCAAATCCTGCCACCAACCTCCTTGAGAGAGGATCCAGTACCCTGATACTCATTTCACCGACCTTGAAAGGATGACAGGCTGAGTCAACCCCACCTGGTATTAATTCAACAGCTGATTCAAACTCAGGACCTTAGGATCCCAAGCCCGCCACCCTAACTTGCGGTTATAGAAATTACAATTTTCAAATGCTTGATATCGATTGATGGTTTTTTTTTTTGGACACATTTACAGTTTTTTAACGTAAGTTTTCATTTATGCACGCTTTTTTTTTTTAATTCACAGACATTATTGTCGTGTTTATTTCACAGTTTACGGTTATAGAAATTACAATTTTCAAATGCTAGATATTGATTGAGTTTTTTTGTTTGTTTGTTTGTTGTTTTTATGGCATAGCCCAAAGGTCAAAGCAGTCTAGAACAGTGTTTGTCTGTCCATATGTATGTATGTATGTATGTATGTCCCCTCAAACGTACATCAATCAGAGCTGAGGATCTGGTCACATGGCAGGGGTGATGTGATGTCATTACGGCGGTACGACGGCTGACTCCACACACCGCCATTTTGATTCCTATGCCGTTCAGGCCGGACATATCGTTGAACTGTCATCTGCATGCTCTGCCATTACGTTTTTCATTCAGTATGAAACACAAACGAACCAATTGTTAAAATGACCATCAAATATCGAAAGGATAGGCACTATGGGTATTCCAATTGCACAGTACATATAGGTGTTAGGCTTCATACCTCACCTTCAGGCCACTTCAAACAAATTCTTCCAGGTTTATTAATACAGTATTATCATTTTCGTAATATTAATATCATTAACAAAAAAATATATATTAAATACAATCATAACGCTGCAATCCCTTTGTTGTGATTGCAAAGTTGCCTGATTGAAGCTGTGTATGGTTGGTTCATTGTTGTCTCGAAACATTTTGAACAAGAAGGAGCAATCAGATTGCAAACCCTCGCCAGGATGTGTTTTTAGTGGTTTTTAAGGCTTTTTATTTATTTTTTATTTTTTTGGTATACAAGATCGAGGTTCGTGTAAGAGCTAACATTCATCACAAAAAAAAAACAGACACACAAAACATATAATAAAGGGAGCTGGAGACAATATGGGGCGAGAGGGAAGCACACAAGTACAACAGCAGAGAACAGGGACATCGGGAGATCTGTGGGAGGGAGAGGGCTTGGGGGGAGAGGTATAAAACACATGGGCACTGCTGGGACTTCCAGGAAGGAAGTCGGTATTTCAAAAAAGTGGATCTCGGGTGAATTAGCGGGGGTAGAAAAGATCAAGGTTTTGGATGAAGATAAGAGATGGTGGTGAACAGCTGTTTTAAAGAATTGGAGGGAGGATTGGGATTGAAGAGAGTGAGGGAGTTTGTTCCAGAGGCGGGAGAAAAGAGAAATGAAGGAGTGAAGGTGAATAGAGAGTCTTGATTTTGGCAGTTTAACCATAAGAGGGTTGCTGGCAGATCTTGTGCGACCTGTAAGAATATTTGGGGGACAGAGCACAGACAGAGCTGGGGGAGTTAGGCCAGAGAGGAGACGGTAGAAGACAGAAAGACCACCAACATGCCTGTGGTGAGTGAGTGAAAGGCTCTCAGCATCAGATTCATCACGGGAGATTCCAATGATTCTGACAGCTTTGGTTTCAACAGCATGAAGCTGAGCTAGGTGTGAGGCAGGAGCCCCAGCCCAGAGGGGAGAGCAGTATTCCATTGAGCTGTGGATGAAAGCCTTGTATGTGGTGAGGAGCTCAGGTGTGCCAAGGAAGGACTTCGCACGACGGAGGATGCCCAGTCGGCGACTGGCTTTGGAGGCCAGCTTGAAAATGTGATTTTCCCAGGAAAGATCATGGCAGATAGTGAGACCCAAAAGCTTGAGTGACAGAACTTCTTGGAGAGGATTGTTGAGAAAGTAGATGGGAGGCTTGTCCAGTCGGTCTTTTCGGAGAGACATAGTGAGAGTGTGATTTGTCAGGATTGAAAGACATGTTCCACTTGTTTGACCAGTCTGATTTTGTCCACGTCTGCAGAGAGTGAGGAGGCTGCAGACTGCCGATCTGAGGGATGAGATATGGAGTGGCAGAGAGTGCAGTCATCAGCAAAGAGATAGAAAAGATTTTCCAGAGGGTCAGAGATCATTGATTAGGATCATAAAAAGCACAGGGCCCAGAACACTGCCTTGGAGAACTCTAGCCTGTACAGGAAGGGGAGATGAGAGAAATCCATTCAGGGCCACACGTTGACTCCGACCAGAGAGGAAGTCTGCAAGCCATGCGTGGTGATTTCCATGGATACTATAGGAGGAGAGTTTAGTGAGCAGAGCGGGGTGCCAGATACGAAGGCACATGATATACGTGAAGTGAAGGTTCGATACGAAGGCACGTGATATGTCAAGGGTGACACCTCTGATTTCCTGTTTGGCATTGAGGACCTCCATGCATTGTTGAGACAGCAGAAGCAGCATATAGAAGGCTTTTGTGTTAAAACAAATATGGCCGCTGAATCACGTGACTGATGACGTCATCATTATTTTTTTTCCAACCAATTTAGCCCTCGATGATGCTCAATAAATTTCATCTTGAACGGCTAAAGTTTTGCACTTGTCAAATTATGACATCATAATGGAGGCACCTATGACATCATCATTAACCTATGTTATTCCACATGGATAGTTCTTTACAATGAGCCATGTCTCAATTTTTTCTTTGCAATGCTTTCGGAGAAATAGAGGTGCAAAGTTTTTGGGGTTTTCCAAGATGGCGCCAGCACCACGTGACCTATGACGTCATAATTATCATTAAAAATTATACCGATGGAGGTGCACCTATGGTGAAAATTTCCTGTCAATCGGACCAACGGTTGCAGAGAAAATCATATTTATTCTCTGCGAACAAACAAACGGACTCAAATGCAATACCCTCACCTCTGGTGAGGGTGATAAACCAGTGTCCCAATGCAATCTCTTCACTTCCATGGTGACCGACAGCTTGGAGACTTACATGTGTTTTACTTCAAAATAAAATTAATACTTGGATTATTTGTTAACTGGGGTCCCCTCCCAGGTCACTATCCTCTTCAACTAAAATATTGTTGCGGTTTTGAGAACCCAGCACAGGTAACATCATTAAAGGTTAAAGGTTGCACCCCATAGATAGGCCACAAGCAACACGTAGGTCACCTTAGGACGGTAGTTCTTTCTTAGTATGTGTTTAGGATAAGGCCATTCCCAATAGTTGCATCTGCATTGCGTAAAACAAATAAGAGTAGGCCCATTCGTCCATTTTGCAGCCTCCCTCCAAGTGACGCCATTAAGCGCTGCCCTGTCTGTCCTCCATCGCCCTCGCAGTTTGTTACGCGTTGGGCCGGCAGCGTTAGCTGCCAGTTGCTCACTCGAACCAGCCCAAAAGCCATGAGGTGAGGCCCGAAAAGGGGGCGGAGCGCAAGGGTGGAGGTGCGGCCACGTCAAGCAGCCATCAAGGCGGAGCCGGTAAGCCCACACCAGCCAATCAGGGCTGAGGTGACATCGCCTGACAGGGCGTGGCTGGAGATTCGAGAGGGTTCGCTGGGCGTGGCAATATAACCCCTTGCGCGAGGCCCCCACCTCAGTTATGAGGGGAGGACTGATTGTGAACATTGTCCCCGGGTTATGAGCAGGGAGAGAGAGGCGCTTGACCTACCCAGGTTACGAGTTGAGCTCCACCCGAGTTATGAGAAGGGAGAGGCGCTCGAGAGTTGTTGAGTACTGAAGAACCTACGTGGTATTGATGGACTATCCAAGGATCCACGTGCATACGGCGGTGGCAAGGAACTGGGGCTTGGCTTGGCTGTGGTAACATCAGTGGGGAAGTGGCGTATAACCCAGCGATACCGGGAGCGCGTGTAAAGGCACCAGTACACGTATTACGTACGCAGCTAAGCGTGCAATAACCGCCAGCTTACCAACCCTTCCCAGTCACAATAATTGTCCGCTCGCGCCTACGCTACGCGGAGAGCTGCCTGCCCGGTTTCGATCTGCTGCACGGAACGAGTCAAGGACCGGGACGAGCTGTGGACGCCATTGCCGGACCTTCCACCCTACTTTCGTCATCCCCGCATGAGTCTGAGTCTGAGACCGAGTCTGAGAGCGAGCGGGCCCGAGTCCAGGGAATAAGTTAAGGCTGCCCTGTGTACTTTTTCTGCCTCTTTCTTGTACATTTTTTCTTTTCCTCTTCTTGTACAAATTGTTAATGAATTACCTTGTTCTTCCTGGTTTCTTCCTAATCCGATTGTCCTAGTCATTTCTCCATTGGGTATCCGTGGCATGATTCGGAACCGCTATAATCGGGTCTAGTCATTGTTAACGGCCCGAATCACAGCTCGCTTCGCTCGGCGTGTCCACTAACACCGTGGTTCTGGCAGGAGTTATTTCCTTGCTTCACGGTCGGTGTTAGTACTTAGGTAATAGGACTAATTCGACCACCGACCCTATTTAACACCGACCGGAAGGAACGTGATGACTTCGGGATCGCGTCGGCTAGATAAAGGACAAGGGGATTAATCCCCCCTTGATAAGGGGAAGGCCAACGTTGGAGATCCGCAACAATATCAAACAAGCTTGGCTACGCTGCTGTTAGACTTTCGGTCTTGTTTTTTACATGTTTTTCAGTTTTTTATTTAAATTTTTATTTGCGGATGCTTTCCGACTGTTCTGTATTTTCCCCGTTTTGATGTCCATCGGCATGCCAAATTTCAGCTTTCTACAACACCTGGTAGGTACTGAACAATAATGTCAGTCAATCAATCAATCAGTCAGTCAGTCTCACTGCAGCTGTGGAGAGACTCTGGGAGGAGTTTGAAACAGCAAGGGCTTACCTTGTGTAGCTTTCTTTGTTCCAGTTAGACTTTTTCAGTTGTGCAGCTTTCTTTGGCTGGAAGAGCACGGGAGGAGTCGATTTATTTATATAATCCTAGCCACCTGGGGTAATTGATGAGGTGAGAGCTGATCGTTCATTCCCTCTGTTCACATGAGAGATGTGGGTGGGTCTTTGTTTTTCATAATTATATATATATATATATATATATATATATATATATATATATATATATATATATATATATATATATATATATAGGTTTTTTATACACATACACACACACACATACACACACACACATACACACTGTTTTTATGTTGAAAACATTCTCCAGTTGCTGCTGAGTAATTTCATGAATTGCATTTGTGATCATAGCCACAAGTTCAACCAAAGAATGTGGTTTCAATGAGTAAACAACAGTTTTAGGTTGACCCATAAATTGTAGTCCAATGGGTACAAGTCAGGCAAATGAGGTGGTCAAGCATTTGGTCCACGTCTAACGATCTACTTGTCTGGGGAAGACCTTATTCAAGAACCATCACACATTGGAAGCGTAGTGGCAGGGAGCCGAGTCTTGCTGGCACAAGGTGATATGTAGCCCGGTGTTGGCTTAACGGTTAAGGTGGCTGGCTTGAGATGTTAATGTCCTGAGTTTGAGCCCATGTCATGCCGTTGAATTAATACCAGATCGTTTGACTGAGGCTGTAATCCTTCCGAGTATCTCTAATCTTTTGGCAAACAGCTGACTGGCAATGGGGGGCATTGCATCAGTGGCACAGTCGCACCCCCAGAAAATGATTCAGCCACTAAATAGCCACAGGCTGCATACGAACCACCACAAGGTGATATGTGAAATATTTTTTGGCGTTGTTATTCGGGAACCAAATGGGTAATTGTGGTGTTTGACTTTACCACTGATGTAGAAGTTGCCTCATCAGAAAATGACAATTAATGAAGAAACCCAGAGGAATTGTGGATTTAACAGCAGCAACAGCATTAATATTAACATGAACAAACCTTTACAAATTATGCTTTAATATGCCATTTAGAGTTTGTTTCTATTGTGTGTATATCAAATGTTATACAAGTTCAAAATTGCACAATTGCACAATACTGTACGATTAACATGAATAAAGTAATCGATGTACTTGCTGTACTACTAACACGTGTTCTTCAAAAATATAATATTCCCAAACAACTCCCATTAGTTTAAAAAAAAATTCCCCTTGCCCAGAAGAGCACGATTATCCAATCTGACGTCAATGAAAAATACCTCGCAGGTGTTCACTCCATGGTGTGTTCAAGTTGAACACCATCAGTGGGAGGGACGGGGCTTGTCAAAATTAAATAACATCGAAGTGTTCACGCCACTGTTTGTTAAAGTTGAATATCTGAAATGTTTGGGTTGTATACTTTTGAAGTGTTCACTCTGGTGTTTTCGATTTGAATACCATCAGTATTCACTCCACGATATGGTTCGAGCAAAAGAACAATTCTCTGAAAGATGGAATGATTGAGGTTGATCAATTTTTCCAGGAGATCCTTCAAATCTCCATTGGTTTGTATATTCACACAAGTTCCCTGCCTTTTGCCAGGGACCTTTATGCCAATTGGACTCCAAGGCCGACACGGATTGTGTGGATCCAGGTGTTGAAAACATGAAAATAAATTCTGTCTGGACTGTGCTTTCCTTTGCTATATTTTACCTGTAAACTTTACAAAGTTGGTTTGAATGTTTTGGAAAGTGTTCCATTTACCAGTGGGGGGAAAATGCCCAAATTTATTGTTATTATTATTATTTTTAAATGATTGACACATTTAGCAAGTTGCATTCTCCAGTATGGTTCAAACCCTTTGTTCTCATCTAGCGATTTATGTTTCCTTCGATTGACCCACCCACTTGTCCGCAGCATAATCGGAGTCAAAAGTTGTCCCATAGATGCATTTATTTGCGATTTCCCCCCACCCATCCCTTCCTGCCAGCACTCTCCTCCTACACCACTACCTACTATTCTAGTCGACATATTTCAGGTCCAATCTTGGTACAGTAGGCTCTTTAATCGAGATTGATTTGATGCCGACAACCTTGTGTAATTGCTGAGAAGTCAGGACAAAAATGTTACTTTGTGCTGGGTAAGGCAACGATCGGATCACATTTGGACACGTGTGACCAATTGCAGTTGTTGCACCGCTCCGCCATGCTGGCAAAATATGGATGTGACTGCCCACTCCCCCCCCCCCTCCCTTTCTCAGCAAACCCTCACTTCATCAATTTGGGTGGTGGTGTCATTGCCGTGGCCTCCCATGAACTTGTGGCTGTCGCTACGCAATGTCTTGGTTGCAAAACCACGAACCGCTGTCCTTTCGCCAGCCCATGGAAATGACCCCAGAGCCAAAGTTGATTTGCAACTTGTTGTTTTGGTGAAAATACGAACTATTTGGATTATCTATACAGAGTGTTTAAAAATGAATGGTATTTTGGGAGGAATCTCACCTTGCAGCAATTCTTTAGATATTTGTTCTGGTTGTTCCTCCAGCCACCCACCCACATTCGGGCCACGTCTTGTTTTGCAATCTCCAAATGCTGGGGAATGTTGTTTCTTTGAGCAGTCTC
The DNA here is from genome assembly GCF_964187855.1 of Myxine glutinosa. Classification (NCBI taxonomy): domain Eukaryota; kingdom Metazoa; phylum Chordata; class Myxini; order Myxiniformes; family Myxinidae; genus Myxine; species Myxine glutinosa. The sequence goes on along the minus strand of NC_136267.1, from coordinate 86,419,453 downwards.
TGCCTCCTCTGAGCTGCATTCTCTTATTGATAAACTGTATCTCTCATTTTATAATGATGAACTGCATGATGGCGGTAGTGCTGCTTCATTGTAAAAGAGGGTATAAAATAGTCGTTTTAGCCAAAAACCGCAACTTCAGAAGTTTCTTGCACAGGTTTCCTATAATAAGCAAAGTACACGATGACAATGACAGCCTTGCAGTTTGTTACTCCATTTTGAGTTGTAGTCACTGGTGGGTGACATCTTCACTCTCAAAATATTTGAAGATGGACATTTATGTTTAACAGCAGTTGAAGCAAATTTCTGATAACCATTGTGATATTTATATTAATTGTATCGGTGTACAAGTTTCTTCATAAATAAAGATACAAACTAGAATCCGGGCACTCGGTAGAGCGCATACCTTCGCCGCAGCTACTGTTCTGTACTTGGCATGGGAGTGTATGCGATGTGAAACTTTATGTGAAATGCGATCGATTTTTAAAAATCAGAATTTGAGCAAATCTGTTTCATTCGTCTGTTAATATGCCTCCCCGATTGACAAATCTGCAATTTGAATTTCATTTGAGGTTGAAATGATTGCGGGAGATCGCGTTATAGTGATGACGTCTTGGATGGACATCCTCTTCTTCAGTCGCTCATAACTTTGAGTGAAATACGATCGAGTTAAAAATAGTCAGAATTTGAGCAAATCTGTTTCATTCGTTTGTTAATATGCCTCATCTCTTGACAAATCTGCAATTATAATTTTTTTTGAGGTTGAAATGATCGCGGGAGATCGCGTTATAGTGATGACGTCCTGGATGGACATCTTCTTCTTCAGTCGCTCATAACTTTGAGTGAAATACGATCGAGTTAAAAATAGTCAGAATTTGAGCAAATCTGTTTCCCAAAATCTAATCAAATGTGTCCCGTATAATAACCAATCATCCCACCAAATTTCATGCAATTCGGTTGAATACTTTTTGAGTTATGCGATTAACATACACACACACAGACATACAAATAAATACACAGCGATCAAAACATAACCTTCCGCTTTTGCGAAGGTAATGATAGATCCCCCCCTCCCCCCACCACCTGAAACACAAGATCGAGACTCATGAAAGATTGAGGAGCAGGAAGTAAAAATGAAATAAACTGACAGTGGAGAAATTGTTGAATGCAACAAACAAGGGAATTGATGAACAGGATTGAGGAGGAAAGGAAACAGTCACTTACAAGTAAGATTGTTGGGTTAGATAAGGTTGATTGAAGTTGGCAATATACAGACTTGGCATTTAATATGGAATATATATTTTTTCTTGACTTGGGTTTACTTTCTGAACTCGGTATATCAATCTGGTGAGTTTCTTTTACGCTTCGGTGATTTCTTTGTTAAAAGAACCATGTCAGTGATTGTCTGTTGCAGCAAGAAGTCAATAACAGGATTATATCACAGGTGGCGTGACAAAATGTACGGACAGGTACATTTGACGATTGGCTTCACAATCGGGTATATAAGGGTCGTTGCGTTCTGTATTAGTGGAAAACAACTGCTACATGTCTACAAAAGTTATTGCCACTTCCCCTGGAGATGGTCCGTCAACTCGACAATGCTGTTTGTCATTTAGTGGTGGCTTTACGAAATTCCGGCATGAAACAGCATGCAATTGCTCGGCAGTATGGCATCACTCAAGGTCAGGTGTCAAAGATCCTGAAACGAAATGCTCAGAGAGGTGTCCCTACTCCAATACCGAGGCCAGGACGTCCCCGCAGAACCACAAGGAGGGATGATCGCCAGCTGCACTGGTTAGTCCGCAATGCCGTACCAAGTCAGCTAATCGGCTTAGGGCTGAGTGGCAGCAACTGACAAATGTGCCTGTATCCAGAAGGCTAGTCAACCAACGACTGATTCAAGCAGGCTATCATGCCAGGCGTCCCCCTGAGAAAGCCACGTTTGACCAGACATCACCGCCAGCACCGATTGCAGTGGGCCAGAGAGCACCGTCAATGGCAGCCAGGACACTGGAATCACGTGATCTTCAGTGACGAGTCTAGATTTCTGGTCTATCGTCACGATGGCCGCGTCCGAGTGCGCAAACAAGTGCATGAAGCCTACAACGAAGATTGTATAGTGCCAGGAGTCCAAGCTGGAGGTGGTGGGGTGACCGTTTGGGCTGCTTTTCATGCAGGGGGCAAAACTGACCTGGTTGTTCTGAATGGAAACCTGAACCAGTTCAAGCACAGGGCCATTCTGGAAGAAACATTGCTTCCATTTGTTCGTGCAGCCTTTCGAGGAAACTTTGTCTTCCAAGATGACAATGCACGGCCTCATCGTGCTCGCATGATCCAACACTTTCTTGCTGACCGTGGTGTAGAGCAGATGGAGTGGCCTGCCATGTCCCCGGATATGAATCCGATAGAGAACTTGTGGGCAGAATTAACGGGTCAATTCGACAACTTGGACCAGCAGCCTGCCTCTGTGCGTGAATTGCAGCAGACTATTGTCACTGCATGGCAAGCGATTCCTGTCCAAACCTTGGCAAATCTCGTGAACAGCATGCCTCAACGTGTACGTGCTCTCCTGAATGCTCGTGGGGGTTACACGAAGTACTGAACTGTAATTTTACTGTCCGTAATCCCAGTCGTAATTTAACTTTTGTTTAAAAAATTTTTTGGCTATTGTGCAAAATAAAGAGATACTTCTGGAAAACGCACAGAAGTTTAACACAGTACTGTCCGTGAATTGAGTTCGATATCAGTTTACATCACTTTCAAGGATCAATTTATTTGCTTCGAAATGTCAAATGTGGTTTTTGTTTCTTTTAAAAGTCACATCAACAAAATCTAGAATAATTTCAACATAATTCCAATGAACTGTTGGTTCTAAGTCATCTTGAAAAGTAAGTTCACCCCCACAAAAAAAATATTCCATATTAAATGCCAAGTCTGTAGTATAGGTATGGATGCAGATAGACATGAAATTGTGCTGCACCTCTTGCTTGAAACCATGGATTGTTAGTGTTTGTTTCTGAGAGTTAATCAAGTCTAAGATTGGTCGATAATACAATGCAATTTTTATTAATGAAATTGGATTTATATTTTTAATGAGATCTATACAGAATCACGGCAATATCACAGATCACATTAGTCAAAAGTAAGGGACTCAATAACAAGTTGTAAATACTCACTATCACTTATAAGCAAGTTCTGTCGTATATATCCTTGCTCTTCCACGAGCCCAGTTTTTGTAGAGTAATCTACCATATAAAACACAATGTCAGTTTGTGTGTTTGTACAGATGTCTGTCCCCCTTCATAAGTATAGGTTTTAAAGGCCGATCTTTTAACACGAATGTGTGTTCACTATGGTCTATTTTTGAGGACAAAACAAACCTGAAAAACTTTTTCCATAAAAGGGTAATTACCTCTCTTCTATTCAAATTGTAGACGGTGGTTTGCAAACCGAGCCTCAAGGGCAGTGTACAGAAGCGTTTTTTAAAACAACAATAAATACAAGGTGCAGGGAGATGAAATTCACGACATGTGATTTGTAACGTGCGCAGAGTAAAACTAGTGTTCATTTACATAAATGTAGGATGTCCATTAAATAAAGAAGATACACTACGTGGCCAAAAGTATGTGGACACCCGAACATCACACCCGTATGTGCTCGTCGAAGATCTCATTCCAAAATCATGGGCATTAATATGGAGTTGGTCCCCCCTTCGCTGCTATAACAGCCTCCACTCTTCTGGGAAGGCTTTCCACTCGATGTTGGAACATTGCTGTGGGGATTTGCTTCCATTCAGCCACAAGAGCATTAGTGAGGTCCGGCACCGATGTTGGGCAATTAGGCCTGGCTCGCAGTCAGCATTACAATTTATCCCAAAGGTGTTCGATGGGGTTGAGGTCAGGGCTCTGTGCAGGCCAGTCAAGTTCTTCCACACCGATCTCGGCAAATCATTTCTGTATGGACTTCGCTTTGTGCACGGGGGCATTGTAATGCTGAAACAGGAAAGGGCCTTCCCCAAACTGTTGCCACAAAGTTGAAAGCACACAATGGCCGAGAATGTCATTGTATGCTGTAGCGTTAAGATTTCCCTTCACTGGAACTAAGATTTTACCCAGAACCATGAAAACCAGCCCCAGACAATTATTCCTCCTCCACCAAACTTTACAGTTGGAACTATGCATTCGGGCAGGTAGTGTTCTCCTGGCATCCGCCAAACCCAGATATGTCCGTCGGACTACCAGGTGGTGAAGCGTGATTCATCACTCCAGAGAACGCGTTTCCATTGCTCCAGAGTCCAATGGCGGCGAGCTTTACACCACTCCAGCCTACGCTTGGCATTGCGCATTGTGATCTTAGGCTTGTGTGCGTCTGCTTGGCCATGGAAACCCATTTCATGAAGCTCCAGATGAACAGTTGTTATGCTGACGTTGCTTCCAGATGCAGTTTGAATTCAGTAGTGAGTGTTGCAACTGAGGACAGACTATTTTTACATGCTACGCGCTTCAGCACTCAGCGGTCCTGTTCTGTGAGCTTGTGTGGCCTACCACTTCGTGACTGAGCTGTTGTTGCTCCTAGACGTTTCCACTTTATAATAACAGTACTTACAGTTGACCGGGGCAGCTCCAGCAGGGCAGAAATTTGACAAACTGACTTGTTGGAAGGGTGGCATCCTATGACGGTGCCACGTTGAAAGTCACTGAGTTCTTCAGTATGGCCCATTCTACTGCCAATGTTTGTCTATGGAGATTGCAAGGCTGTGTGCTTGATTATATGTACCTGTCAGCAATGAATACGGCTGAAACAGCGGAATCCACTAATTAGAAGGGGTGTCCGCATACTTTTGGCCATGTAGTGTATAAGCACACCTGACACTATAGGCCGAGCCTTCAGACTTTGACACACTCAGGAGGCTGCACCGTTGAAGAAACTGTTCCAACCCATCATTTTTGATGGGCTTTTTACTAGTGAATCGATAAATATGCTTCCATTGTCTCCCAATCTTGGATTTGATTATGTCTCATCAACAAACCAACCAACTGTATTCTTTCATTAATTTAGATTCTTGTATGTTGATAAATAGTCCAGCACTTAAGCTCCAAGATGTGGAAGAATTGTTCAAATCGAGAGTAAATCACCAAAATTAATGGAAATATGGTTGAATATAATGATGTAGAATCATATAAAAGTATGCCCCATCTCATAAATCAACGCTGAATTACTTCAATTGATGCAGTATTTGAGGTTGGACCATTCTAAACTGTAAGAAATGCATTTTAGTAAAACATGTTATGTAAAAATGATTCTGCATTTTGTTGTATTCACAAATTTGATTTTTATGCTTTGACTATTACAAATCATGAGTGGAAAATGATGATATTTGATAAGTCATACCATCTTTGTCAAATTACAGCATATTAACTGGTGCACACGAAGCCAAAAGTCGGGTTACGTAATTGCTTGATGTTCGTCTGTCTGATCAGTTTATGATCGAGGGACAACTTATTTAAATTTAATGTTGTATTTTGAACATGAATCTGGATATGAAGGCAAGTTTGCTATTCAACAGTACATTGGCTCTGAATTTGTCCAGATCGTGCATGTACACACAGGAGCGAGATAATATTTTTACTCTGCCTGCCTGGCAGTCAAAGAAAATTGAAAGTCATTCCAACCAGGAAACTTACTGTTTTTAATGATGCTATAAAGGACACCACAAACAACAGGCATGAAGAACTAATGTAATATGTTAGAGTGATGCAATAAAGTAATATACACTGGGTAAAACGGCGTTACAACCCAGAATTTATTTATTTATACGCCTTTAAACCTCTTTAAACCTTTATTTACATTATTCAATTATATGCTTAAACACTGGAGAAAACAAATCGCCTTCATAATACCAACAAGAACCATTCTATATATTAATATAGAGCGTGAGAGGGTATAGTATTGGGGTGAAGAAGACGCCGCCTATGTGGCTATGTACGATGCTGATTGACACTGCTTTCTATGGTGATCAATAAAGCCTCAATCTCTATATAAGACTGTGGGTTAATGTCCAAGACTGCTTCAGTAGCACTAAACTTCCAGATTAAAAAAAACAAAACAACTATCTTTAAAATCATTCTTTTATTAAAATTTGAGTATATACCTGAACACTGTATGGGGTATCGTGTTCTATGTATTCTATAGTTGGTATAAGAAATATGTATATTTATCAATCGCTATTGTCCATTATTCAAACCTATGCACAGCGATCACCCATTCAACTCTTCAATAGTTACATGGGAACTGTTTCTCTGCACACATTACCCATTATTCGTCCTCTACCCTGAGTGGTCTATAGGTTTGCTGTCTGTCCATCTCACATGTGGTTTTATGCACTTTTTCCCCATACTCTTCAACATATTCAACTGAAACTTGGTACATGGCTTTATTATGATAAGTTATGTATGTTTATTATGAACAAGTTTGAGTTTCGGGGAGTTTCACTAATCTTTCATGGCGTTATGTCCTTTTTGAACTTAGAAAATATCACCTATTATACATGGGTCAATCTTCCAGACTTTTCCCCCTTACCCTTCAACATATTAAACTGAAACTTGGTAGGGGACATGTATTTATGTTATCACATTTTTTGATATTAAGAAAGTACAGTATTGCCTATTGTATTAAGAAACACAGGTTTGATATTCTTCTGCAAAGTATGAAATCAAGCCCAAAATATCTTATAAATCAGGCATATTGGGGTATCTTATTGCAAAATAAAACAATTCCTCTGTAAAATTTGGAGGGACTTTGTCTGTACATCTGTTGGTTTATTTATTTTCTAAGCTAGCATATAGAAAGTTTCTTTTTTTCCCCAAGCAAGGATGTCAAGGCCCTTGCGTCAGCTGGAGAGGAAATGGGCAACCCCTTCACTGAAGACACAATGGACCTCTATAATCTAGACACAAAGGATTTTATGCCTGAATCTGATGTGTAATCACTTAACCAAGCTCACCAGCTAGGGTAATCAACGTATGAGGCATATGTGGAGGAGAGACTTGATCAATGCTCAAATGAATAAATCTGCCACTCAGTCAGGTTCACTATGTTTTTTCGTTCAAAATCATGGTAGATTAGCAAACCTATACATTTTTGGAAACGTTATTACATGGAAAATCAGAAAATCAATGTTTACATTTGCCAATTCCGACCAATTCGATTCGACCAATTCGACCAATTCGACCAATCGACCAATTCCATTCGACCAATTCGACCAATCGTTTCGTTCGACCAATTCGATCAATTCGATTCGATTCGATTCATCGAATTCGATTCGATCGACCATTCGACCAATTCGATTTGCCAATCAATTTGACCGACCTTTGCTTGTGTGGAACGGATTGTGAAAACGATGCGGACTATATTGTCGGATACGACACACAGGACAGTGATGACTGATGACGAACTCTAAATGGCATATTCTGTAATCGTGTATGTTTGATGCCATTGACTATAAAAAAAAAAATAACCACCTTTAGAGGCCATTTTTCCCCGCAAAGCGGGGGTTGGCCTTTTTCGGGAGCCGTGGTTGTTGTTGTTTTTCGGTCCCCTTTTTGAAGCGATGTTTTACGGCCGGATGCCCTTCCTGACGCCAACCCTTTTTGTCGCCTTTAACGACAAACGGGGAATTACCAGTGAGCTGGTACTCGATTAGCCGACCTCGGAAGGATGACAGGCTGAGTCAACCCCCCAACCCTGGCAACCCCCCTGGCACAGGCCTGTGTATATTTTGTCATTGACTGCCTGTGTCGATGTGAAGTTATACTGACTGCATGTATATATATGATTTTGCTGACTGCCTGTGTATGTTTGGTGATATGAATTATTGTGACACATTTTGATGTTATTAACTGCCTGTACAAAATGATAACATGTATTTGATTATGCAACTTATCGCGAATATAAAGACAGTATTTTGCAATTCAAAACCTTTGATTCTTGTCTTACCATTCCCCATAGCACTAATTTGATACTTTCATTGGATTCCTTGTCCCTGAAAATATAGGTTTAGTATATTTTAAAAAGTTTTTAGGGTAATTAGAGGCAGAAATAGAACAAAATATGTATTTTACAGTGGCCATTTTGAAAATCCAAAATGGCTGCCATACAGGTATCTCTCCAAATGTAAACATTGATTTTTAGTTTCCTTATGCTATAACCTTTCCAAAAATGTATAGGTTTGCTAATCTACCATGATTTTGAACGAAATATAATTTATTGACATAGTGAACCTGACTAACTGTTTGGAACCTCTCAGAAAACAGAGCAAGTACCAAACCAAGATCGCTGCACTCGAGACACTGTAATAGTCTATTTGCCAGATTATAGATTGCCTGCCAAGCCAGAGATGTCAATCTGGAGGAGTTCTTCAAGCATGAGACCCAGGCTTATCACCTTCCATTATCCTCCATGGGAGAGCTCAGAGTTGGACAGAAGTCAGAACTACTCACCTGTCTTGAAAATGGCACACAACTGGAAGAACTAGATGTGGAGGTAAAGATCTTAGATGGTGCTGTAGTGATTAACATACTGCCATCAAAACACTGCAAAACCTTCATGTACTATGTCACATTGGTCGTAGAGCCATACATATTTGGACAATAGCAGAGTGTCAAATGGCTTGACATTATATGAGATGACAGCTTGAAACGGAGCAACAGAGAGGTCAGGGGATTAGGAGATGAGTCACCCCCAGTACAGCAATATTATCAAACTGGAAGAGATTATTGCGCAATGATAAAAACAAATTCTGAGCTGTTCACCTTTTAGCAACACGCATTTATAACATGAAGGCACAGATATGTTCGGCGCATATAATGAGGATGTTATCAGCCCATCTGAGTTGGATAAGCTGCGATTGCACCTTGCCACCATGAAGAGGCAGACACCCGAGTCATCCTTTACACTGCCCATGCAGCAATAAATGGCCATTCAAGAATGTTAAGAACTGTTGACACTGATGTGATCCTTGCAATAGCAAATACACTGAAGATGAGCTTGCAAGATCTGTGGATTGCATTTGGGGTTGGCAAACACTATCGATATATTCCAGCCAACACCATTGCTAGTTGATTTGGGCCAAGAACCTGCAAGGCATGCCTTTGTTTCATGCTGATGTGACACTTTCAACAATTGCTGGCAGAGGAAAGAGAACTGCCTTTGAGACATAGAAAGCTTACTCTGATGCTACACCAGCTTGTACGCTTTCTACTCAGCCAGAAAACATCTTTGTTTGGTGCTACATCCATTGACATATGTGTGGTCCTCATGTACATATGCACATGCCCCATCAGCAGAGTAAACTACACCCACCAAGTGCTCTTTGCCCGAGGCAAAGATCATATCCCGACTCAGGCTCCCCTTCTGGAACACAAAGAGAACAGCTTATCAAACTGGACATGCCTGGGGGCAGACGCTTGTAGCGTGCTACCTACTACACAGGCACGAGCTACCCACCCCAGACGACTGGAGCTGGGACCCAGCTGATCCCCTGTGGCTGCAAGAAGGCTTGCAGATGACTGTGCAATTATTGTAAAGCCAGTATTCCATGCACTTCACTCTGTGCTCGTGCTGGAAACTGCCATGATAATGAAGACTGATTGAGTTGGCCTGTGGGACTGACTCAATCTGTGAAGTTTTTGACCCAGATGTCCCCCAATGGCAAATCCTCCATTCTGGACTTGGTAATAACCAACTTCTCCACAAATGTCTCCTGGCATTCTTATGCTCCAATTGGTTCATCTAATCATATGTCTGCGAGAGTCAACATCTCTCTGGCTTTTTCAGAAACCCCCTCAGTGCAGGCGAGTCAGGCAGTTCACTGCAAGCAGACATCTCACTGCAGGACTGCTCTCTGATATTTACTGCCCCTGATATTAACTCAGCCTAAGAATTATTCCACAGAAACCTACTCTCTCTTGTGCACAGATCCATCCCATCTCATCTTCAGTCATCTTACCCTTCTTTCTGCCTATGCTACACTGAATCCTATGGTGAGGCAATTGCTTCGAAACAACTTGCCTTCCCTTCCCGGAAGGTCAACCCGACCAAAGGCAATTTCACGTCATTTCACAAAACCAGTAACAAGTGTTTACACTCAGGAGAGCCAGAAAACAATGTCTGTCCAACCTCACGATTGAACTTTCAAACTTGTCTCCCTCCTCTAGAACCTGGTGGTACCTTGTTAAGTCTGTCTCTGGAGTCTGCTCCCCTTCCACCCTTCCACCAATTGGGATCACAGGGGTCAAAACAAAATATATTTTGAAAACAATTTGATATTGGGTCATTTCTGGTGGAACCTTTTGCCATCTTTCATCCCTGCTTTAGGCGGGAAGCATGGGGATTTGTGATGGCACGCCATTGACTTTGCTTTAGTTTAACATTTCAATCATCGAGGATCATTTCTTTGACATGAAAACAATTTGGTTTCGCATAAAAATATGAATACTACTTTCAATCATAATACTGTATAACAATACCTTTTTGAACCTTTTTATACGTGAAACACCTGCCCAACCATTGGCCCTGTGGTACAGTCACCTCTATGTGGATGTCACATGCTCAAGGGCTGAATTATGATTGGCCAATTGCACTCTGGTGGCTAAATGTGTTGAGCTGTGCACAAAGCAACTTTCAATTTTGTTTTGGAGTTGGTGCTGTGCATATCACACATCGGGTATGTGCTCGTGTAAGGTATGTTTGAACCACACACTGTTTTGTTCGATGGGTCAGTTTAGATTCGTTGTGCTTCAGGTTAACCAGGTCCAAAGTCCTCGCAGGGTGGATGTTGATGAGCCATTCCATTTTTGAACATTCCGTCTGCCAAGGGCAGGTGTTCAATACTATACTGCTGAGGGATGAAAAAACAGTACTGTATTGTTAAGGCCTATGGAAATGTTCAGGGAGTGAAGGCTGTAATCGACATGTATATATGTTAATTATTCTTAGAGCAGTTTAAAAATACAGCAGCATTTCAAAATGCTGATAAATGATGTCACCCTTCAGATCAAAGGTCTCCATTAACCAGTTCTGTGGAAGGAAGAATGAGCAAATGAATGGTAAATGAGACAATAAGTGTGTGCGTGTCATTGGTTGTCATCTCCATATGTTGGTTTCAGAAGGTGGAACGGAGTCCTCCCAGGTCTCTAAGTATTCACCTTCGTGTGTGCGTGGGTATATGTGTGTGCGCCTGCAAGTTGCTGTTGTTGGCTGCTATCTCCACACCTGGGTGGGTTTTAGGAGATGGATCGGATCCTTCCCAGGTGTTTTTTACTGGTACGTATGTGCGTTCCTCGTTGACAAAATACAAGTTGTACACGAAATATAATAATATTAGGAATTTATTTTTGTTTGTAGAAGAGTTAATGTCATGGAAATATCATTGCATGTATCGTAAATCATCCGTAAGTCGCACACACGATTCTGTAAGGCCTTTGGCACACGAATGCACAGTGTGTCGCGCGTTACAGCGCTCGTGAAATTAATGCCACACGCCCACAGTATTTGCTTGAATAATGTAGAGCGTGTGTGGTGCATGCTTTGTGTGGCAGCACCAACATTGTGGAGAGTATGTTTTTGAGGAAGCCAATTGTTATGGCCTGTACAAAACTGAAGGCTCCGTTTCACAGGAGGTATGTGTGCAGTTTAAAAGCCAATGTCATCTCTTCCAGATGTTTTTACTGGTACGTTCTTGTGCATGCGGCTGAGAAGGCCCAGGGGTCGCAGAAGTAACATCACCTGAGACTAGTTCTGCTCTCTTCCCTCTCTCCCTCTTCTGCAAATCCCTTGCAGTCATATTTACCACAAATTATTGTTTTTTTGAGCTGTGTTTTTGTTTTAAATGGAATTTTGGATTCCAGGTTAATTGGAATTGGTGTCACTAATTCCGTTTCAAACCTGACTTTTTTCCGTTTAAAACATGACTTGGTTAACTTTCCAGAGGTTAAATATTGTGGAAATATCAAAGATGTTTTGATTTACTGGGTGTGTATGACGGGCACTCTTTGCTGGGGGCATTAAATTATTAGATGCCTGGATGTGGGCAATCAACTATGAGTGAGTGTGGTGGGATGGGGGATAATTTGTGAAGGGGCACAAAATGCGCACTGTTTCTAAAATACGTTTGTTTATTTCATTTAAAATACATCAGATGTAAATATTCGAGTTATAAATATAATCTAAGGGGAAATATTAATGATATTGATAACCTATATATGCTTCTTTGTTTTTCTAATTTGTGAATAGGAATCAAATTGTTATAATCTAATTTCCAACACGAGTTTGACATGAAAGCGACTCCTGACCCATGCATGCTCTGCGCCAAGCAGCTAAACTAGTTTGTCAACAAGCATGATCTTGAAGAAATGTGTAACTATATATAGAAACAAATATAGCAAACAGGTTTTTCATAAAAACTCATTAAACTTTCATAAAAACTTTTTCAAAATTTTTTCCAGTGCAGTTTAAACCATAATAGAATATTAACAGGTATATTTAATGGCTTATACAGTTGGATAGACTGATGTTTACGGTTTGCATTTTTGTGCTCCACTCACAAAGGCCCATGCACTCAGCTCGGATCAATCGATCTTCTGGTGGCTGCATTAGCAATAATATCATTTGTTATCTCCACAACCAAAGGTGGATGGAGGTGTTTTTTTTTTTTTACCGAGCTGTCTGTTTGTCTGTGAGCAGGATATCTGAAAATGTTATTGATGGATGCGGACGAAATTTGGTGGATATGTTGGGTGTGTGACAAGGACGAATTGATGTGATTTTAGTGAAGATCTTGATATGGATCCGCATTCAAGAATTTTTAAGTGATTCTTTGCCATTGAGAGATGGTGCCAAAAATGACATGTAGCACAATATCTCAAAGTGATAAAACTTGGTGGATGATTTGGGTAGGTGACAAAATCAAGCCGATTCAATTTTGTTTCAGGTCCGGTTACAGATTCGGCCTAACGGTGCGATACACAACATAAACTGTTCAGCCTGGGGGAGGTACGTGCTCTCCCGAGGACCTTTTCTAGTTGCTTCTATTTGACAAATGTGCACATTTTTATATTTCAGGGATGCCACTGATCATTGTGAAGTAAGGTGCAGATGGTCAGAGTTGTTAAATGTTGGAATCTGTAAGCTGCACAAAGATATTTATCTCTTCAGTTTGATACGCCATGCTAATTTTATGATGGCCACAGTATTTTACGATGGACAGCCTGTACACCCAACATCCTGATGAAGGTCTTGAGAGATCAAGGTTGATCATTCCACAAGAGAAGCTCCTGTTCCACAGGTCCTTCTTTGATGGGTAACTTTCTCCATTTTGAAAGTTGAAAACATCATTGCTATCCATAAGAAAGGTTCAAAAACGGATACCCTATGGGGTATTGGATAACTACAGGCCAATCAACCTTATCCCCATAATAAAGCAAAAATAATGGAGTCCATCATTACGACGGACTTCAGACACTATCTCTTCTCTAACTGGTTAATGAATCTCCGATAACCCGTAGGGCTTGCGACCTGGCCATTACATCTTGGATATGTTACTCATTCTGATATAGCCGTGGATAAATACCCTGAACCACAAGCAAGATGTTAGGGCTATCTTTTTGGTTATCTCTCCCTCTTCTCTATAGGCCATCTCTCTGGTTATCTCGAATCTTTGATATTTTCTAGCATCCAGCCTTTTTTTATTACCCTCGCCAGAGGAGAGGGTGTTGCATTTGGGTTTGTTTCTCTGTCTGTCTGTCCGCACAGAATAAGTATACTTTTCTATGCAACCGTTGGTCGGATTGACAGGAAATTTTCATCATAGCTGCGCCTCCCCCTGTATAAGTTTTTTAATAATAATAATAATAATGACGTCGTAGGTCACGTGGTAGGGCGCCATCTTGGAAAAACCAAAAAACTTTGCACCTCTATATCTCTGAAAGCACTGCATAGAAAACTTTGAGACATGGCTCATTGTAAAGAACTGTCCATAGTGTTACGTGGTCCTCCCGGTAACTACCTGGTCTCGGTGACCCCCGGACCGTGGGAGGCACCCCGCCAGAAAGATATATGATTTATACGCTTTCGTAACGCAATCAATATGAATTCCAGTCAATAAGAAACCCCACACCAAGGATCCAAAGTAATCAATAATATTGTTGCGAATATGGAATTTGGCCTCCATATCCGCTTGTAAATATTCCCCTATTTTCCCCAATACTCCCCAACTATCCCCAATCCCCCATTCCCTAGTCCCATTGTCTGTAAACAACAATCAGTAGAGCCGACCTTCCCCTTATTCCCCCATTAAATGTCGTGCCCAGGTCCACCGCACCACACGTAGACAACTTTCGGACATCTTGCTAGTTATTCTTAGTCTATGTCAGTTAAGGCCTCGTTTCCATTAATTATGACTCTTCGTTGCACCAGAATGTGATTATATGGCATCAGTAGTGAGTTTAGGACCTTTCCCATACCTCCTTCCATCTTCTTCCACAACTATAACTACAACAACAGAGGAGATGGGGGCGGCGCGGCGGCGCGGGGGAGGATGCGTCCTCACACCGGCTCGGCGCTCCACGGGGTTACCAGAGGGGCTGGCTGTCAGCTCCTCGTCAAGGGCGGAGCCTGGTAACCCCCCCGCACCCAATCAGAAGGGCGGACCGATTCCATCTGGGGCGGAGCTAACGAGCCGAGGGCGTGTCACTCCCCGCCGGATATACGTGGCGACTTACCGGAAGTGACGAGAGATGCGCCCCCAGCTGGAGAAAGAAGTACCTGCGCGCGCTGAGTCAGAGGCGCCCCGCCTGAGAAAGAACGTTGCCTGCGATCGCTGAGAGGAAGCGAACCCGCCTGGGAAAGAACGTTACCTCCGAGCGCTGTGACCTCCCCGCATCTTTGGACCGGACCGAACCGTGTGGATTCTGCCCCGAGCCCAGGCGCACCTGGAGCCACCGATACCTGCCTTTCCCTGCCATCAATCCCCGTGTGAGTCAGCCGTTGTCCCGTTTATCTGTCGTCTGTCCGGGGTCAATATAAGAGTGTGTCTAAGTGCCTGTCTTCCTGTGATATACCTCTAGCCCCTGTAATCTAACCTTTCCGTACGAATATAATTGAGAATCGAAACATTGGTGTCTGTCATTATAATCCAGCCGGGTGTCTTCTTTTCCTTTATTGATCCAGCGTAGCGCGGCTCCGTCAACGTCGAGTATAATCGGGTAATTTGTGCGGACACGACGGCCATTCCGCTCGGCCCACCTTAACATCAAAGTCGTGTCTGTAACAATATATTCCCCCAAGGAATCAACAATCAACAACCATCAACAATCCACAATCAACAATCAATCACCAATATGATTAAGATGGCCATCTTATATATGTGTGTCCCCTTTCCCCACTCCCGACCCCTTGGGTACTCACGACCCCTTTGGTCTCTGTCCCTCACAATGTCTCTGGGCCCCTCCTGACCAAGATGATGGTCGGCTTCTCCGCACACGGGCGGTTGAACGAACCCCTGGCTGACGTGCTCCCAAACGTGCACGTCACGTACCGGGAACAACGGTTGCAGCGCGCACGTCCTTGCCAAGCAACGCGGGCAAAGCAACGCGCGGCTTGTCCAGTGCGCGAGGCCCAAGGTGCGACCCGTACGCGTCCTTGTAGACGGTGAGGCGAACTGTGTAGGACGCTGGGTTCCGTGCACGAACCCACGGCAACTTGATGTGTCAAGGGGTAATTCCTTTCGCCAGATGGGTTTCCCAACGCAGCGTCAGACGCTGCTCGATATCGATACCCTCGCCTCGGAGCTCGGCGAGGAAGAAGATGAAGATCGTCGCTTCTCCAGGACCTCGTGTCTTTTTCCTTCCGTTTCCGGTCTCCTTTTTCCCAGAAGGGCTCCTGACCCTTTAATCACAACAACCTTTAATCGACTACACATTGATAAGCAAAGACCTGAATAGTAATTCACATGAATTCGTAACACTCCCCCCCTTCAAGAAAGAAAGTTTGAACCCAGCGAAAACTTTCTTTGCCGGCCAACTTGGATAAACAAACCAGATAACTCACACCCCCAAATCATCAGTTCCCCCCGGGCACCATTATCACTTAAAAATAAAGCAACAAAATTTCACCAAAACCCCTAGATTAATTCACTCTGGACCAAGCGTCAACCACTTCTAGTTTCTCTTGAATGACGGTTAAGAGGTGGTGACCAAAGCCCCAAAGTTAAACCTCTCGACAGCACTTTTTCGGGAGGCCCAGCTGAGTATTCCCTACATGGATGCCTTAAGGAATGTGGAGTTCACGGTTAGTCCGGGGAGGAAAGTTCATTACATGGACGCCTTTAAGAACGTGGCGTTCACGGTTAGTCCGTGTAGGAGCCCCAGCTCGGCAGCTCCCCCGTATCTAGTGCTTCAACTTCTCCAGACTCCTAACAGTTACGGTGGGACCCCTTGTCCCAGCCGTTACTTGACTGGCGGTCTCCTTCTCGGCCAATGCTCTGACATTCATTCTTTCGGGAGGTGCCGTAACTCTGGGAGCCTCCATAGTAATATCGGCTCCTGCCAACCCCAAAACTACCGCCAAGTTGTCCTCTTCTGTAGACCTCTCGACGTCTACGAAATGCCTTCCCTACTGTTATGGTCCGACCCTCCAAATCCTTACCATTCCAATTCTTCTCTGCCTCTCTGGCGTCTCTTGTGCTTGCAAACGTGACAAAGCCGAACCCTCTTGACCGTTGCGTTTCCCTGTCTTTTACCACCCGCACTTCCACCAGCGGCCCATATCTGTTGAAGACAGAGGTCAGAACTTCTTCCTCTGTGTTGAAGTTCAGTCCCCCTACAAATAACTTGGAACTTTTGTCGCCATCCCGAGCGGGGGTGGTGTTATTTCCCCTGCGGGGCTCTTTACCCACCCTCGGGTTACCATAAATTTGCCCCCCGGCCAAATCATTCCCGATAATCACAGATACTCCCTCTACAGGAAGCGTGGCTTGTAAACCGACGGTGACCGGTCCTGACACCAAATCGGATTCCAAATGGATGACATGAAGTGGGGCACTAACACAGCCACCGATCCCTTGTAACCGAACACTATCACCAGTTGCGGTACTCTTTGACAATGGCAAAATGCCTTCAAGCATTAGGGATTGATGGGCTCCTGTGTCCCTCAAAACCCTAACCGGTCTTGAGTTAGTCAAGTCTCCCTTGAGTGAGACCAACCCCTCATAAATAAATGGTTGGTAACTCTTCTGTGGGTGATTTCTTACGCTTGCCATCGCATTCGGAGTGGTAATAGTCGGACTCCGCTCTGGGTTTTCCCTTTTCATGAGGTAACAACTGGACATCAAGTGTCCAGGTTTCTTGCAAAAAGCGCAAGTAGGCCCAGAGGAAAAACTCATGGTCTGCCTCGGGCCCCCCGAAAAATAAGTTTGTCTTGGGCCCGTAGCCCCCTGATTTTGAACAGTTCGGGTATCAGCGTTGTCCCTATAATCATCTCGAGGCCGCCGCCATGTATTGTCGTTCTCCGCACCTGCTGTTTCACACCTCCCCTGCGGAGATCTAGGCGAGGAGTTATGTTCGTGGACCCCTATCCGGTGTGTTAAGGCATAATCATCTGCCATGGTGGCTGCGTCCCACAACTTTGGTACTTTCTTTTCCTGCAGGTACACTTTGATGTCCTCGTGGACACACTGTTGAAATTCCTCCACCAGCATCAGGTCACGCAATGCTTCGAAGTCGTTCCCGACTCCTTTTGACTCACACCACCGATCAAACATATTTTCTTTCACTCTAGCAAACTCCACATGGGTCTCACTCTCCCTCTTCCTGGCATTCCTGAATTTTTGCCGGTAAGCTTCCGGAACCAACTCATAGGCTTTGAGGATGTGCTTCTTCAATACCTCATAATCTGCACATTGGTCCATTGGTAGTGCCGAATAAATCTCTTGAGCTTTACCCACGAGCACACTTTGCACTAGTATGGTCCAGGCCTCCTCCGGCCAGTTTAACTGTCGAGCCACTTTCTCAAAGTGTGGAAAAAATTGAGTGACTTCCTTTTCACTGAAGGGTGGAACCAGCCTCACATGTCTGCCCACCTCCCAGGTGTTCTGGCTAGGTGTCGACCCCGTCAGCAAGGGTGGTACCTCTCCCCGTTCTCTCATTAAATCCAGCTCCTTGAATTTAATCTCTTGCTGAAGCGCCAGATCACGTTCCTTCAACTCCCTTTCGGCTTTTCTCTCCTCTGCTTCGAGTTCCCTGGCAGCTCTCCTCTCCTCTGCTTTTCTCCCTTCTAACCTTTCCTGGAGTTCTCGTTCCACTCTCCTTTCCTCTGCTTGTTTCTCTTCTCTCCTCTCTTCTGCTTTCCTTTCTTCTTCTGCTCTTTCCTTTTCTGCTTTCCTTTCTTCTTCTGCTAACCTTTCCTGGAGTTCTCGTTCCACTCTCCTTTCCTCTGCTTGTTTCTCTTCTCTCCTCTCTTCTGCTTTCCTTTCTTCTTCTTTTACCCTTTCCTGGAGTTCTCGTTCCACTCTCCTTTCCTCTGCTTGTTTCTCTTCTCTCCTCTCTTCTGCTTTCCTTTCCTCTTCTTTGATCCGTTCCTGGCTCCGTAATTGCAACTCCAGTTTCCGGAGCTCAACGTCTTCTGGTTCTTCGGGTAGCCACTGCCAGGCTAACTCGTCCCATGTTCCTAATCCCACCATAGACTGTATCACCGTGGTCTGCAACTCTGCCTTCCTCAAATTAGTTCGGACCTCCAAGTTAAAATGTTTGGCCAATTTCAAGAGGTCCGCTTTTAGTAACGCTCGGAACTGTGCCTCACTAGGTGTTACCGCAAAGTTCTGTGCCACAAACGCCATGGTGACTACTGGTAACACCTGTTAACCTTCACCCCAGAAATTTACAACAAAGAAAAGCAACAGTATTACTATTATTGGTATTGTTATTATTTTATTTTTTTGTTATTGTTGTTGTTTTGTCGACAGAGCAAAACAATTTTAGGAACGTTGGAAAAGTTCCCACTCTTGGGAATTCTTTCCCGGACTAAAATGTAGAAAATTTTACAGATCCCGGACGTAGACCCAATTGCGAATCCGCAAATTATAATTTGGACGAGCCCCCAATTCTGTTACGTGGTCCTCCCGGTAACTACCTGGTCTCGGTGACCCCCGGACCGTGGGAGGCACCCCGCC
Organism: Myxine glutinosa; assembly: GCF_964187855.1. Lineage (NCBI taxonomy): Eukaryota > Metazoa > Chordata > Myxini > Myxiniformes > Myxinidae > Myxine > Myxine glutinosa. Next base: position 86,400,234 of record NC_136267.1, on the reverse strand, counting down.
AGAAAGATATATGATTTATACGCTTTCGTAACGCAATCAATATGAATTCCAGTCAATAAGAAACCCCACACCAAGGATCCAGAGTAATCAATAATATATTCCCCCAAGGAATCAACAATCAACAACCATCAACAATCCACAATCAACAATCAATCACCAATATGATTAAGATGGCCATCTTATATATGTGTGTCCCCTTTCCCCACTCCCGACCCCTTGGGTACTCACGACCCCTTTGGTCTCTGTCCCTCACAATGTCTCTGGGCCCCTCCTGACCAAGATGATGGTCGGCTTCTCCGCACACGGGCGGTTGAACAAACCCCTGGCTGACGTGCTCCCAAACGTGCACGTCACGTACCGGGAACAACGGTTGCAGCGCGCACCTCCTTGCCAAGCAACGCGGGCAAAGCAACGCGTGGCTTGTCCAGCGCGCGAGGCCCAAGGTGCGACCCGTACGCGTCCTTGTAGACGGTGAGGCGAACTGTGTAGGACGCTGGGTTCCGTGCACGAACCCACGGCAACTTGATGTGTCAAGGGGTAATTCCTTTCGCCAGATGGGTTTCCCAACGCAGCGTCAGACGCTGCTCGATATCGATACCCTCGCCTCGGAGCTCGGCGAGGAAGAAGAAGAAGATCGTCGCTTATCCAGGACCTCGTGTCTTTTTCCTTCCGTTTCCGGTCTCCTTTTTCCCAGAAGGGCTCCTGACCCTTTAATCACAACAACCTTTAATCGACTACACATTGATAAGCAAAGACCTGAATAGTAATTCACATGAATTCGTAGCAATAGGGAATAACATATTGTTACGGATCTCGGTTTCGGCACTCCCCTTACCGAGGGGGGTTTAAGCCCCTCGTCTTTTAAGCTGGCTGTCCGAGTCCTGGAACTATCTCGCTCCTTTGCGGGATGAGATTGGCCAGGGTGATTGGTCAAGGATTTCCCAAATACCTTCACCAATCTCTCCGCAAAGCAGGGAAATGAGTCCCTGCTCGAACCGCAGATGTGATGGTAATTGCCGAGTGGTTTAGCAATCCACGATCCGAGCCGTTAGCAGATAGACTAACCTGATTATAGCGGTTGGCCAAAATCGCGCCACAGGTGCTCAATTGGAGACAGGACAAAAGCCATCGGGGGAAGAAGAAACCAAAGTAAAGGAATAACAGGTATTTATTAATTATTTACACGAAATGAAGAGGAAACGAAAGGCAAAGAATATACAGAAGAAGAAGAGCAAAAGGACACAGGGCAAGCCTTAAAACAGTCTTATATTATACCCCAGACAAAACAAACAGACTCACACGAATAGGGAATGGCAGGAAGGAATGGCTGGAAGGAGGAGAAGGTCCAAGCCGATGGCAGGGCAGGAAGGTCCGGGCAAATGCACAGTGTCGAGGTTGGCTCCAGTCCACGCTCCGGGCTCGAGGTGAAACCCGGCGGCAGCTGCACGTATATTTTCACGCGGTAGGGGCTTTCCGAAGCAGTTCGTCAAAGAGCTCCGCGCAGCTTCGTCTCTCAGCCAGACCCCACCAAGCGCCGTCTCCAACCCAAGTCGACTCTGTAAAAAAGGCTCGCGCTGGCGCTTATATTACGCCCTTTAATATCAATGCGCGCTTCATAGAGCCACGCCCGTGATGGTATTTCATCAGCCCTGTTTGGCTGGTAAGGGCTCGCTGGCTCCACCTCTGATGGTGAGTTGACGTGCCACACCTTGTTCTTGCGTCCCGCCCCCTTTTTCCTCGGCCTGAGACCGCATGTTCAATGGCGGCTTGGGGCAAGCAATCAAATCAAGACAAGGGGCAGCGAACGCTGCCCTACCGCTCTCTCTGCACTTTGAAGAGCGGGAGAGATGATTGGGGAAATTGAAGGGGCCTATCTTATTTGATTAATGCAACGCAGATTCAACTATTGGGAACAGATCCTTAACTAAAACACATAATAATGAGATAACTACAGAGAGGTCCTATGGTGCTCTACATGTTGTACATGGACTAACTAGGGTGCGATCTTTAATAAAGCCAAATAATGGGGATATTTACAGGGGATCATTTATAAGGGAACATTTACTAAAATTTACAAAGTGAAGGTTCTAAAAACCGTAACAATATGTTAATGATGATGTCATAGGTGCCTCCATTATGACGTCATAACTCGACAAATACAAAACTTCATCCAATCAGGATGAAATTTATTGAGCGTCATCTGGGGATAAATTGGTGGAGAAAAAAGTAGTCTATTAATTATGTACTATTGGAATGTACCTTTTGACACTTTGGACTGCTGAGACCTGTTGGACCTTTGAAGAATCTTCAATACCCCCCCTCCCCCCCAAAATCCTTCAGACCCCAAAATACCCCGAAGACCCGTAAATACCATGGTGAATCAGAGTACCCCGAGGACTCAGAAGACCCAAAAGACCCTGGGGACCTAAAAATACCCAAAATACCCTGAAGACTCCGAACACCCAAAAAACCCCGAGGACTCATAACACCCCAATTACCCAAAAGACTCCGAGGACCCTGATGACCCAAAAGACTCCGAGGATGCAAAAGACCCCGGGGACTGAAAATATCCCAAGGACAGCGTCATTTAGAAAATATATTTAAAATACAATACTGAATTCGGTTTTATTTTTATTTATTAAATATTTAAAATTTAAAATATTTTATTTATTTTAAATACATTTATTTTATTTAAAATACAAAATTCGGTTTAAGCCCTGGTGTTGGGCTAGCGGCTAGGGTGCCGGCTTAGGATCCTAGGATCCTGGGTTCGAATCCCGGTCAATCGCTGAATTAACGCCAGGGGGGTTGACTCAGCCTGTCATCCTTCCGAGGTTGGCTAATTGAGTACGAGTTCACTGGTAATTCCCTGCTTGTCGTAAAAGGCGACAAAAAGGGTTGGCGGCAGGAAGGGCATCCGGCCGTAAAACATTGCTTCAAAAAGGGGACCAAAAAACAACAACAACCACGGTTCCCGAAAAAGGCCAACCCCCGCTTTGCGGGGAAAAATGGCCTCTAAAGGTGGTTATTTTTTTATTATATAAAGAGGACGCCATGTGTCACGTGTGTTTGATGAAAGTGGGGTTGTACAAAATAATGAAATAATGTACAAAAACACCCCACAAAATACACCACACAAACACATCCTGGCGAGAGTCTGCAATCTCTGATTGCTCTTTCTTGTTTCTAAGTTGTCTTCCTTTGGTATTCAGGGTCCCCTGCTCAGGTGGTTGTTCAATTTCCTTTTTTTTATTTTTTATTAGCAGAAACAACAGATTGCGCTTGATGTTGTCCTTTCCTATGATCCTTCTCTTCAGGCTGGGTTTCCACAAAGCAGTGTCGGTTTATAAAACCGAATTCACTCAGAATCGCTGGCTCCATCTTCAATGTGAATGCGCGATTAGGAATCGATATTGGAACAATCGGAACAACCACACAGATCAGTACATGCGGCACTGTTCGCTCTGCAAGAACGGCGCTTCAAGTCGTAATGACTGCGAGAACTTTTGCATTGGACAAAAGTGAGCAGTTCCTCAGGTGAGGGATTCTTAGTCATCCACACGATGCTCAGATCGTCTCCTTCAACACTCCAACAATGGTTTACTGGACTTGAGGCATGTATATACTGTTGAAGCACATGCTTGTGGATTGCACTTTGATAATTTGATCTGAGGCAATGCCACAACAAGTGATCCTCATTTCTGAGGCACAGAGTGATCCTCATTTCCTCCTACACAAAAATATCATACCGAGCTTTATCCACAGATAAACATTTCTGTCCTTAAGGTTCACAAACAAACTGCTCGAGCAATGGACGCAGATGTTCAGAAAGATTGGTCAAGTTCACTAAATGTATTGCGCTGACATTATGATGCCTGGACCATATCGAGGAGCTTCTTTATTTTGCCTCTGAAACAGCTGGTCAGTCACATCCCGTGATCACGTGCACGCCAATGAGGACATCCATAATTTTTGCCGAGGCAATGGAAGACCGAACTCAAATCTCCTGTCCTAACCGTTTTTGCACACCCGTTGTGGAAATTAACTCTTCTAGAGATCTTGTGCAGGTTACACAGTAATATGATGGCGACATCCGTATCAGGACTGCATACCTGGATGATCGAGGAGGGATAAGCATTGGCTGGTCGTGTCTCTGCTTTTTCATGATCCTTCACATAATACTAGTACCCGACTGCAAAGCCGCAATGAGCCGGCGAAGCCAAAGCCTCTTGCCACTATTTTACCCATCACTATGGCATCAGTAGGTTAGGTAGTTGCTAGTAGGTAGATGTAGTAGGTACCGTACCTGGTAAGACTTGGTAAAACTAAAAGAGAAGAGCAGACAGTCCTCCCCAATACCTACATACAATAAATGTCACAAGAAGCTTAAGGAAGTAACTATACGATGTGCTAGCTTAGGGCCTATTTTAAGAAATTTTAACTGGGCTTAATATACGTTTTCACAGTATGTGTGTAGTCTTCTAACTTCAGTCGCTGTCAGAACTGGTTCTCTCCGGGCACTGCGGCTTCCTCCACCAGAAGAAGTTAGCTTGCAGTAAGATCAGTGCCGACAGGTCAGACGATAGCGCCGTTTCAACGGCAATGTGTGACTGTCGTTAATCAAACCGTGTCGATGGCGCTGATTGGCTGACCTAAGCTGATCGCTGATTGGTCAGCTCACAAAATTTCGCAAACTCAGACCTAAAATGACATCATTTGCATTCTGGATGAGATTAAAATTGATAAAATTTACTTCTTGATAAATTCGGTGAATTCCGTCTCAACTTCGGATATTTCCGGCCGTGAAAAAGTATCCCCTACGGCCGCGAGATTTCTAAAAAATAATTATTTGTCAATTTTAGAATATTTGACGCCGTTTTCACCCTCCGAAACGCGTAATAAGCTTTTTTGAAGTATTTTTTCAAATGCTGGAATCTCATTGGTTCCGTTGTTTGTTGACGATTTTCGTTGAAGATAACGAGGTTGGTCTTAAAGTATTTTAATTACAAATTGGAGGTGCATAAGATTGTGAATCAAACAAAGACGGGTGAAACAAACTCCGATTGAACTTTTTCGCAATTTTTTGATGCATACTTCCGCATCCGGAAGATGGCGGCCTCCATTGAGTGATTTGGTTTTTGAAATATTTTTTCAAATGCTCGAATCTCATTGGTTCCGGTGTTTGGTGACGAGCATAATCTGGTTTTTCAACATAATACGTACACGTTCATTGACAACACCGGCTTCGCCGGCTATAATATTTTACAAATAGCTGATACTGTGTCATAAATTAAAAAACTTTGTGTGTGTGTGTGTGTGTGTGTGTGTGTGTGTGTGTGTGTGTGTGTGTGTGTGTGTGTGTGTGTGTGTGTGTGTGTGTGTGTGTGGTGTCATTATGTCTAGCTTCCTCCTGGATGCTACAATGCAGTTATTAGTCCCCTACCGGTGTACACCGGAGGGGACTATAGGTTTGCACGCCGTCCCTCCGTCTGTCCGTCAGTCCGTCACGCAAAGAACAGTTTTCCGGACTTTTTTTTCTAAACTCTTAATGCTAATGATTTCAAACTTGGTACATGGTTTCCCCATGATAAGTTACAGATCAAGTTCGAACTTCACGACGTTTCGATCATTTTTGACAAAGTTATGGCACTTTGAACTTTGGTAATTTCCCCAACAGTTTTCCGGATGACAGACTGCCGGTAGGGGACATGTATTGCAGCGCAATACTCAGAATGCTTGTTGGTCTTTCATTTGATAATAGTAGTGTGTATATTGAACAGGATCAGAATGAGAATGACAACAAGAGCAAATTTAATCTCAATCCAACAACTGCTCGGTTGACTGATCTGATGACCACTGCGTCACATGTCCTATATCATTTATTAGGATGATGATAACCAGCATGGGTATTAAAAAAAAAAAAAAAGTATGCAGAATCGAGGCTCGTGTAAGAGCTAACACATTGAACATGAAAACATGCACAGACACATAAAACATACAATGAAGGGAGTTTTTTTTTTTTTTTTTTTTTGTATACTGAATCGAGGCTCGTGAAAGAGCTAACATTTACTTCACAAACAAATCGAGCAGACAAACAAAATATATAAAAAGAGGGAGCGGAAGACAAGATGGGGAGAGAAGGGGAAGCACACAAACACAACATTTGAGAGCAGGGAGATGTGTGGAAGGGAGAGGGCTTGGGGGGAGGAGGCGTGGGAAGGGGGGGGGGGGGGAGGGAGAAGTATAAAATACAAGGACACCAAGGACTTCCAGGACAGAAGTTGGTATTTCAAAAAAGTGGAATTGGGGTGAAATTAGCGGGGGTAGAAAAGATCAAGGTTTTGGATGGGGGAAGATAAGAGATGGTGGTGAACAGCTGTTTTAAAGACCTTGAGGGAGGAGAGGGATTGAAGAGAGTGTGGGAGTTTGTTCCAGAGGTGGGAGAAAAGGAGTGAAGGTGAGCAGAGAGTCTTGATTTTGGCAGTCACCAGAAGAGGGTTGCTGGCAGATCTTGTGGGTTAACCGTTAATGACACGACTATCATGATGACAAAGTCCTTGCTTCTTGTTCACTGTTCATAAAATACGTACGCCCAATGAGATCCAAATGCCCTCAAGACAGCGTGTGGAAAAACGAGATTAACCATCACCTAAAAGGCTATCTTAGTAAAACTAACTCAACTCAAACTCGACCACTGGCCAAACGAAAAGCTTTTTTTTCTTGTGTACGTAGCCTCCGTATCTTCACACTGGAAAATCACGCGAGTAGCTTCGCCATCAAGCTCAGCCCATTTTGTGGCGAACTCTTGCATTCTTTCCCAGCTCTCGTCATTGAATTCAATTAAAGTTTCATTATTTTTAGACAAAAATGTATCGGACACCGCATTTTTACATTCCTTTCTCCAACAATCTGAGTAAGGCTGGAACTACATGACGAAAATACAATAGTGCTGTAAATTGATCCTTCTACTTCTGATTGGTTGATTTTACCATAGCACTGAGCGACCAGGCTACAGAGCACGCATATCAAACGGTGATCTTGTCCTCGGGCTAAATAATAACCTTTTTGGTGGAATTATGGTGTTGGCTTAGCGGTTAGGGTGCCGGCTTGGGATCCGAGGATCCTGGGTTCGAATCCCGGTCGATCGCTGAATGAACACCAGGGGGGTTGACTCAGCCTGTCATCCTTCTGAGGTCGGCAAATTGAGGACCAGTTCACTGGTAATTCCCTGTGTGTCGTAAGGGGCGACTAACAGGGTTGGTGGCAGGAAGGGCATCCGGCCATAAAACATTGCTTCAAAAAAGGGGACCAAGGTGCCCGAAAAAGGCCAACCCCTGCTCTGTGGGGAAAAATGGCCTCTAAAGGTGGTTCTTCTTCTTCTCTTCTATTGAGTGTGTAACTGCAGATTTGGAAGTAATACATGCTGATGTAATACTCAAAATGAAATGCATTTACTTGCATGAGGTAGGTAATGCAATGGAGTTGAACGATATAAGGACTCAACTCACGGCCTCCTGCTCCTCTTTCCACCTTGCTCCTCTTGAGGCAGTCAATAATAAGGTCTTCTGCACAATTGGAATCAAGCCAGGATAAAGATTTCTATGAACTGTCGCACTTATATTGGTGGTAGCTTCCAGTTAGCCTTGCTTGTCCCTCCACTAATGACTCCTCCCCCCCCCCCACCCCCCCCTCCACACCAAATGATACACATTCCTCAATAAACCCTCACCTGCTCACCTTCCCAAATTCCAAGCTGATTGCCCATCTGCATTAATTTCTTCCCTTATTCTCCTGATTATTCTGTTCCCGTTATCCCCCTGTTCTTATTCTCATTCTCCTCAATTCACTCTTTCAAATGCGCTACCACTTACTACCTCCACCACCAAATGGAGGTTATGGTTTCCCCCCTATCTGTCTGCCTGTCTGTCTGTGAGCAGGATATCTCAAAAAGTTATGGACGGATTTGGACGAAACTTGGTGGACAGGTTGGATGTGTCACATGGACGAATTGATTCGATTTTGGTGAAGATCTGGATCCAGATACTAGAATTCAAATTTTTAAAGAGTGATTCTTCACCATTATGAGATGGGGCCTAAAACAATGTTATAGCGTGATATTTCAAAAACTTGTGGATGGCTTATGACAACTTGGTGGATGGTTTAGGTAGGTGACAATAACAAGCCGATTAGATTTTGGTTAAGGTCTCTGCAGATCCAGCTCATCAATGGGATACAAAACAAAAAACTATTCAGCCTGACGGAGGTTTGTGCTCTACTGAGAGTTTTTCTAGTTACCTCGTGCTCACTCCTGCACATCCATGTTCTAGTCTACACATGCTGATTCTTTTTGTCCGCCGTCGCACAGCGGAGCGAAAGGGGGACTATGGTTTTCCCCTCAGTCCGTGTGTCCGTCCGTGCGTGTGGGCGTGCGTGCGGGCGTGCGTGCGTGCGTAAGCGAAGGACCGCATTCGAATTTGGTGTGTGGGTGCAACCCACGTCAAAATCCAAGATGGCCGCCGCCATGTATGTCTGATGCCACGTATGTCTGAACCTTGTGAGCGGAATATCTTGAAAAATAAGCGAAGTACCAACTTCTAATCTGGTGTGTGGGTGTATCTCGGCATAAGGAAGAACGCTATTGAAAATTGGGTCGCCACGTCGAAATCCAAGATGGCCGCCGCCATGTATGTCTGAACCTTGTGAGATGAATATCTTGAAAAATAAGCGAAGTACCAACTTCTAATTTGGTGTGTGGATGTATCTCGGCATAAGGAAGAACGCTATTGTAAATTGGGTCGCCACGTCAAAATCCAAGATGGCCGCCACCATATATACGTCTGAACCTTGTGAGCGAAATATCTTGAAAAATAAGCGAAGTACCAACTTCTAATCTGGTGCGTGGGTGTATCTCGGCACAAGCAAGAACGCTGTTTAAAATTGGGTCGCCACGTCAAAACCCAAGATGGCCGCCGCCATTTATGTCTGAACCTTTTGAGCGGAAATATCTTGAAAAATAAGCGAAGTACCAACTTCTAATCTGGTGTGTGGGTGTATCTCGGCATAAGGAAGAACGCTATTGTAAATTGGGTCGCCACGTCAAAATCCAAGATGGCCGCCACCATATATACGTCTGAACCTTGTGAGCGAAATATCTTGAAAAATAAGCGAAGTACCAACTTCTAATCTGGTGCGTGGGTGTATCTAGGCACAAGCAAGAACGCTGTTTAAAATTGGGTCGCCACGTCAAAACCCAAGATGGCCGCCGCCATGTATGTCTGAACCTTTTGAGCGGAAATATCTTGAAAAATAAGCGAAGTACCAACTTCTAATCTGGTGTGTGGGTGTATCTAGGCAGAAGGAAGAACGCTATAGACAATTGGGTCGCCACGTCAAAATCCAAGATGGCCGCCTCCATGTACGTCTGAACCTTGTGAGTCAAATATCATATCATAGCATGTTTTCTGCGTCTTCCACTTTGTCAACTCACATCACTTCCCCGACGGGGGACCGAGGCGTAACGCTTGTCCATTCTGTTCTTCTCTGGGCCATTCCTACTCATTGTTTTGTTATTGCTCTTTGTGCATTTCAATCACGTTCCCCTCTCCCATATCCTCTGATAGTTTTCCAAACCTGCTGTCCTTTGTTGTTGAGTTTTTCCATCAACTGAGTTCCTTGTTTGAAAACGATCTTCAATACATGGTGTTGAGGAATTGTCAATCTACTGCACATGGGCTAAACTTCCATTTCAGGACAGCCACTGGAATCATTACAAGCATTTGAACATGGAGGAACAGATCACATCCAGGTTTGGCTTCCAGGTGACCAATAACAACTCCACAACCGATTCCACAGCAAGCAGAGGCCTGCTGGAATAAGTTGAGATCACCAGAACTGACAGCTCTGACATTTGGCATGCAGCTTGTTCATTGGTTGATCAGATTTCATCTGCCCTCTCATTAATGAATGTGTTTGAGTCTGGCGGGGTGGAGGGGGTCGGGCAGGGGCCGGTTACTTACTGTCTTCAGGTAGAATAGATATTGCTGTCCTCATGCCTCGTTATGCTTCTAAAAGAACTGTGCATCTGCTGCAAGGCGCACCAAAATCTAGGACACTGCACCAAAAAATTGGATTTGCAGTAAGGTGAGGCATTGACACAGTCCAGGATCCCATTTTAATTCTATGCTGCTGCCGTTGGCCTACAATTTATTCTGATGCAAGATAATTATTGATGCCATATTGCCAGAATCAACTATCTTGTGCAATCAACTATGGATTGCATTCAGTAACAATCCCAGACTTTAATCTGATATAACGTACATATTTGGGACCTTTGAGTATGTTGTACCCATCAACTATTCTCACCTTACACTTGGAAGAATTTGACTTGTGCCAACTGAAGAACAGAACCAGATCTCGCAAACCATAATCTGGACTCAAATGAAGAGCTTCTATGGAGATGCAGGAATGCTATCGATGTCAGCGGAGCTCTTGCTCGATTCTGACACGTGTATTGGCATCTGTTTCAGCTGTGATCAGAACTTCACCTGTCGTCCACTTCACAGCATTCAATGGATTGATGATGGTCACCAGTCCTCCACGATGCAAGTCGGGGTGGAACTGATTAAAGTTTTCTATGCTGAAAGGTTACGATATTGTTTCTTGTACTGGCCCCACGTCAACTGCTCAACCTTAGCTGGTGTGTATATCCCTCCACAGATGACCGAACTTGAATGGGGACCATGCCCGAGCAGTATTTCGCTTGATCCTGTATTCCGAACATGGCCTATACCACTTTGGTTATTCAAACAAGGAACCACCTTTAGAGGCCATTTTCCCCCGCAGAGCAGGGGTTACGTTTTTCGGGCACCATGGTCCCCTTTTTGAAGCAATGTTTTATGGCCGGATGCCCTTCCTGCCACCAACCCTGTTAGTCGCCTCTTGCGACACACAGGGAATTACCAGTGAATTGATCGATGACAAGTGGTTGCCGACCTCAGAAGGATGACAGGCTGAGTCAACCCCCCTGGTGTTAATTCATCGATCGACCGGGATTCGAACCCAGGATCCCAGGATCCGAGGATCCCAAGCCGGCACCCTAAGCGCTAAGCCAACACCAGGCTGGATGGCAAGAACACTCTCAGGCGGGCTCAATAAGTATGAAAAAGTTCGCTGAAGTATGAAAAAGTTAATAACCACAAGACAACAGATGCAGGACAGAAAAAAATGAATGACTAGGAAGAAGGAAAAATGAACTTGCATATAACAGTGTTGGCCTCTGATTCTGATATACAGTACCATACTCTGTTACAGAGAGTCGGTGCTGCCAAAGGAGTTCCTTGGCATGGGTTACACTGGGTGGTTTGCCATTGCTTTTCCAACAGTAGTTGCGGCAGGAATTTGTAATTTGTTTATGGCGCTGGCGATAGCTCGTCTACTCTTCGCGAAGGACTCCGTGGGATCTTTAACGCCTGCTAACAAATACCAGCAGACGTGACGCCCATTTAACGTCCATCCGATTGACGTCACACACGTTGATGAATCACTTTGCTGGTGAAACACAGGGATGACAGTTTCTCGCTGGGCCGAGATTCGAACCCAGGATAGCCAGCTTAGATGCGAGATTGTTGGCTCAGGAAGGATTAATGGGGGGGTTATAATTGTGGGTCATGATGGAGGGGGGGGGGGGTTGTTGGGGTGGATGGCATCACTTAATCAGTGGAATAATTGACTTGCGCAAGTGCGTGTAAACATAATGAAAGAGCCGGTTTAATGTAACCTTAAAGGTTGATATTTTGTTTCCATGCAGGCACAGTACGTGCCTTCAGGTAATTATCGACAATGTAGACATTCTGTCGAACTGATATTAATGAAAAGTATAAATAGTTCAAACAATTTGTTCCGTCGCCTGGCTGCGAATTCAATTTGGTTTTAAAATAACCCCAAAAGCTACAAGCTTTAGTGTAGAGGTGGTTTGGACTGGGCCCAGGTGTAACCACATCTTGAGTGTGATTATGGCAGGCTACAGCATGTTCTCCATGTGCCATGAAAAGTCCATCTGAAGACACTCTCGGAATCCTGTATGGTAGGAGAATATATCATTACAGTGGTGGAGGCTTGGTCTGCAGATGTGACAGTTTAGGGCCACACAAAACTGTTTTATTCTCCATAAACCTTATTAAGACTGTAGTGTTAAATATGCATTTTAACCTGAACTGTACACACTGCATGACTGCATTTGCCATAAAAAAAAATTCCCATTGAGCCTTTTTTGGCATCACATGGCTGCATCGCGTCGGGACACCGCACCAAAAATACATTATCGCAGGGAACTGCGACGAGTCCGTAGGCATACCGAGTGTGAATAAACGCCTTTTTCCCCTCTCTGTACGTCATTCAGGCTCGCAGAGAGGACCAAGGCGGAATGGCGTGAGACGATGGTGCGACACCACCTCGACAGCAAATAGACTTCAGAAAGAGGGACGGTCTGCCCTATGGGTTCTCAGGGACATCCAGGCAAGTTGTTTTCTTATATGACCTGGCCGTGTGTGTGTGTGTGTGTGTGTGTGTGTGTGTGTGTGTGTGTGTGTGTGTGTGTGTGTGTGTGTGTGTGTGTGTGTGTGTGTGTATGTGTGTGTGTGTGTGTGTGTGTGTGTGTGTGTGTGTGTCGGTAAATACAGTACAATATAATAATTAAATATACTACAAATCAATGTTGCTAGGAATCAGTGTTTGCTAGGATATGGCAGCATGCAAAAAACCGTTATAAATGACAGTTTGAGCATTCGAAGTGCAGTTTGACAGAAAGGTAGGTGGTGTGGTCATGCTGGTTGGTACATTGATGTATTTAAGGGTAAGATGTGAATGATTTAATGATATCATATTATCGAGTGTGTAAGGAAAGTTATAAATATATGATAACACATTAAATCCTATTGCGAGTAAAGTTGAAATAAGTGATGTTGCATTGATGGGTTGACTGACTGCCTGGACGCAACTGAGGTTGTGGAGCTACTGATGTACCATCTATTGATGTGGATCCATGATCGAGGTTGTGGATCCGCCGTTTGGAGAGGTCCTGGGCTGAAAGGATCGAAACCTCGAGGAAGAACGGTGCCCAGCTGATGATCCATGCAGTCGGGAAACTAGTCAGTTGCTTACGGGTTAAGGTTCTTGCTTTAGGTGGAGAAACTATGTTTGAGGTTTACAATTTAAATAAAGTTGAATATGGGATGTTGTAAAATTAACATCATTTACAACAATCCTTTAAATTATTTATATTTAAGTTTAGAAACAACCGATACTGTACAATTAATTGTGTGTGTGTGTGTGTGTGTCTGTGAATAAAAGAGAGAGATAGAATTTTGAGGAACAGAAATGAAAAAATGAGATGTGTGTGAGTGCGTGCACATTCTTGGTGCATTTTGGGTTTCTAGGTTTTCGCGTATGTGCTCGTTAAATTGAAATGAGTTGCGGAGCCATATTTGCAGCCAAATCTACAGCGTTATGGGTCTGAAATCGTAACGTGCCAAGAAGCTCTTTCATTCGCTTCTTTCAAATGCTTTACCATGTCCGTGCTCTTAGCATTAAACACCCTATGATCTTACTTTATTTATTGTACCTTTTCCAATTGCTCAGGACATGTTTTTTGTCAGCTAAATTCTGCAAGAGAAAAAGAAAACGGGGGGAAAACACAATGGAACAGCTTTTGATGCTTAATGTAATCACCAAATGTTTGGTTTTCGATGTACGTTGACTGTACGGCTTTAATGTGCTTCTGCTCGAGGCTTCAGTAATTTAGACAGGCCCAAACATCAAAGCACCCATTTCCACATTCAAAGCCACACTGCCATGGATTGGAGATTTTGAATTGCATGGTAGTGGCGTGCTACCTGTATAATATCTGCTTCGCGAGAACGCTCTAATCGTCACCGTTTCTCAACTGCCGATTGCATTGCACTGCTATGAGGAATGCTGTTTTTTATTTTGTGCAATCCGTGTTCTTTTTGTGATCCATCTGTGCTATTTATGGTTATTCCACTTGTGTGTGTGTTCATGAGATGCAAGAGATGTTAAATTTATTTAAAATTTACATACGTTCCTTTTTCTTGCCCTGTTCCTCTTTGTAACTTGCTTTCTGGTTTAATTTCCCTCCGCTGCGTTACACTTCAGCTGGAAACAAGACTCTTGCTTTTGCATCTCATTTGCAATGATCAAGCATCGAGTAAAAACCTAATACTGGAATGAACTCTTGTAAATTCACATGACCATTACACACTACCACCATTATGTGGTCCGCGTTTCTGTTCTGTGGTTACAGTAAGATTGTTGCGGTGGAGGTGAGGACGAGGACGAGGGATGTCACATTGGCACTTTGCCTTCGGGATGTTTGTGTGGGCATGTGAGATCATGGTTCTGCCAATTTCCTCTTATATGTTTAATCCTCAGAAAGGATCTGGCCAGGGTCCCAGAATACCGATCCAAAGGTCCTGTCTTTTTAATCAAAACGGACTCTTAAAGTTGAAAGTGAGTGCTAGTAGACAGACAGATACCTGCCTTGATGTCCTGCTTGAAAGACAACATGCTCTTTCAATGTCTGATGTGCTAGCTCAGAAGTAGTGGTACTAACCTTTGACCTGTCCAGCCTGGATTGCATTCTCAGCCTGACTGTAAACTGTCATCCAATTGTTTTTCACAGGCAGGGGATTGCATCGATGAGTATGCTCTCCTTTGGAGGTGTGGTGTCCTGAAATTCCAAGTACTGTGGATTGGTATTAAGCCAGTTGTCCCCTCCACTAGGATTTGCTAGTAGTAGTACACTTTAAACATCCCATGGTACCTTTTGAAAATGAATAGACCGTTGTTTGCCAGTACCTTGGCCAAATTAGAAATCTGTTAGCACCTAATGACAGAGTGGCGATTTGTCCATGTGCATGGTCCTTAGCCATATAAACTGCTTCAACAAAATAGGAACAAAGCTAGCCTATCGTACCTGCACCATCACCCTCTCCCCTATTGAAATGAAGTAGATAAACTGATGATTTTTTTTTTTTTTTGTATACAGAATCGAGGCTCGTGTAAGAGCTAACACATTGAACATGAAAACATGCACAGACATAAAACATGCAATGAAGGGAGGGGGAGACAAGAGGGGGAGAGAGAGGGAAGCACACAAGCACAACAGGAGAGAACAGGAACGTTGGTAGATCTGTGGAAGGGGGAGGACTGAGGGAGGAGGGAGGGGCACATGGTATAAAGCAAATTAACACTTCTAGGAATTTCAGGAAAGAAGTTGGGGATTTAAAGAGGCGGATTTGGGGTGTTTTAAAGGGGGTAGAAAAGATCAAGGTTTTGGATGGGGAATGATAAGCGATGGTAGTGAACAGCTGGTGAACGACCTGGAGGGAGGAGAGGGATTGAAGAGAGTGTGGGAGATTGTTCCAGAGGCAGGAGAAAAGAGGAATGAAAGGGTGAAGGTGAGCAGAGAGTCTCAATTTTGGCAGTTTCACCAGAAGAGGGTTGCTGGCAGATCTTGTGCGTCCTGCAGGAATATTTGGGGGGCAAAGAACAGACAGAGCAGGGGGAGCAAGGCCGGAGAGGAGTCGGTAGAAGATAGAAAGACCACCAACCTGCCTGTGGTGAGAGAGAGAGAGGCCCTCAGAATCAGCTTCATCGCGGGAGATACAAATGATTCTGAAAGCTTTGGTTTCAACCGCCGAGCTAGGTGTGAGGCAGGAGCACCAGCCCAGAAGGGAGAGCATTTAATGAATGTGGTGAATAGGGTGCAGATATGATGGACTAAATGGTCTCCTTGTATTGAAGTTGCTTGCATATTCTTGTATGGTCACAGGTGATCATGGATAATGACGTTGCTCTATGAATCCAGAGGTCCTGCCTGTGACGTTTGCAAAGACAGTTTTTAGTGGTTTGGCCGGAGTGGTGAAGGAGTGGTGCGACCAGACGAGCAGTGCCAAGTTCACTCTACTTCCAATCCCCAAATACTCCAGTTACCTTTCGATGCCCCCAGGAGGCTGGTGTCTGAGGTTAATCTGTGGTGCCTATTAATGGCTTCACATTGGGAAAATGAATGACCATTCTGTTTTTCAGTACCGCTGCATTGTTTGCCACCTGTTGTGGAACAGGACTGCTTTTCGCACGTTTATCACGCTCTTGCATTTGGGTCTCAGGTTGGTACTTTTGATGTTTTCATGCTTTTGGTTTTGTTATATTTTGATCGTGTTTTATTGTCCAGTTGTCAGTGACTCTTTTAACTCACTGTGTCGTACTATCTTGTACGAGCCTGTATGCACGATGTTGCAATTAAGGACCTTTTGCTGGCTTTAGTGACCAATTAGCCCGTATCTTATCCTAACACTACTCTTTCCTTGGGTGACCTTTATGAACACATTGCAGAATATCACCTTTTGTACTGAAAGGGAGATCTATATTAGTTTATTTATTTATTTATTTCAAATGTTTGATTCATATTTATAGGAGACGTTCATTTATTTTAAAATTCCCTTGATGTAATTTTGAGCTTGTGGAATGAGTTAATTGAAATATTAAAAGTTAAACGTAATGTCTGTAGGTCATGCATGATGTTGCAAGAGTGGGTTATTTGTCATTCTAAATGTGGACTTTAGTCCCTTGAAGAAGACCTCAGGCCAGGACAGCTGGCAGATTAACCAACCCACAAACTATTTCCTGGTTTGAGGTATTGATCATGATGGATCCCAGTGCAAAGTTCCCCAAAATATCCACAGGCCTTGGAATTTCTGAAGACAGCATTTTCACCATTTTCAACATACAGTTGGGTTTGTCCAATATCTCAGCAGGTTCCCCAAAACCTTAACACTCATGATGGCCAACTCCTGGGGTCATGTCCCCAGATTCTCAAACTGTTATATGCAGATCCAATGACTTTGTTGCTCGTCTAAGTTGTAATGACAAGGCTTTACTAATGTGGTCCTGAAAACAAATTGGAATCCATGCAATGGAAGCACAAGTGGTCACCAACACCCTTGACATTTTACACCCGATCCTCATCTGTGAAGATCGTGGCCCCAATCTTCGGCTTTATCAAGTGATGCCTCCTCATTGACTATACACTTCATGAAACTACAATTATAGGGGAATATTACGCCAACCTCGTGCACAAACTGCACAGGCCCTCAAGGACAAATGCTGAGGGATGTGGACTAAAGGGCTCGGGGCTACGAGTGCATAGCCCTGGGAGATGGTGTGTCACGGGGGAAGCTCAACCTCCCCCACCCCACCTCCCACTCCCCACCATGGTGGCTGCGTACACATTCAACGCTTTGATAGAGGATGTAAAGCATGTGTTGCACCCCTATGTGAAACGACATGTCCTGGTCGGACACTCGTATGGCTTTTTTTTTTTTGCATTCACAAGGGTCATGAGTTCCCAGACCTGGTGAGCAAGCTCATGCTTATCAATGGTGGAGGTCCTATGGCACTCGAGCCCAGTGTGTACTCTCTGCTCAGCTGGCCCCCTTATCTGTTGCACTCCCTCTCACGTCCTTCATAAGAACAAACATGTACACAAGGCCTGTGATGCGCAAGCCCTCTGTTTATGATTATGGTTTTGACAAGCTGGATCACCCTTGCCTCCCCCTGACACCCTCCACCCTGACCCACAGCCCACATTTGGTCCCCAGTGACTATTAGCAGTCCCTCCAATTGAAACCCCATCTGCGTGACCAATTCCTTGATGACAAGGAACTCATTGAAGGTACCTACCTAGACATAGCTGAAGGAACAATCTGAAAACTTATATTGATTGGCATGGACAGATTGAAGGACAAATGGAGAAAGTTCATTGAAATTGGACACATTTTTGAAAATTTTAAATAAATGCAAAATAGTTGCATCTTTGAGAATTGGGAGTTGTTCAAACCTTTTGAACACCCCTCGTAAGTGAATCTAGTACATGAAGTGATAAACTAAAGTATGAATGTAAAACATGCTGTAAAAGGTAAGACCAGTACAACAAAAGAAAGAACATGCATTAGATGCATGATTGTTGTGGTTTATTTCACCGCACAAAGAAGCTTCATTTTCCAAAAGAACACAATTAATTAATCATTGCAAAATAAAAAATAGTCCAACACCATACATGGTGGCGTTGCGGTAAGACTGTCCACCCCGAGTCTGCGAGGTCGGCAGTTCGATTTCGATCCTTGCCGAGAAATACCAAAGACTTTAAAACCTCTTTCTACTTCCTTGCTTAATGCTCAGCATTTAGAGGATAGAGCACAGACAAACGACCATAATTTGGCCTCCATGGGGAGGTGGAGATTTCTCAATTTCCTCACTGACTGTTGTTACGGATTCGTCACTTCCGTTGTGGTGGTTTTCATCCACTGTAAATATTTCTGATTCCATGTACTATTATTGTTTCAAAAGGTTTATTGTTCATGAACTGTTTTCAAAAGGTAAAAAAGTTAATGTTAAAAGAAACAGGAAACCGGATCGGGAACCAGACGACGAAGAGGAAGAAGAAGAAAAGAGGGCGGAGCGAGTGAGTCGGAGGAGAAAGCCGAGCTGCTCCGAGTTCTGAAGCGAACGTTGTTGAACGGGAGTCACTAGCGAACTTTCGGGTTTCCCGGGAGAGGGATCCCTGTGACAGAGATGTCATCGCTGTGACCGATCGGCCTGCGTGTCAGGTTTTTGGCGGTGGATTCCGAGGAGAATTATCGTCGGGCCGTTACGTCTCAAGAACGGGTCGTCGGCCATTTTGACTCACGCGTCGAGCAAGGTTTCTTTGCTTCGTCAGCCGTTTTCGCCACTTTCAGACGTGTCTGGTGTGTGTGTGCACCGTGGCTTTTGGAGATTAATTTGCGGTTCGCCGACTGCGAGCCGTGAAAGTCCACACCCGCGGGTGTGATTTCCCAGTCGCCTTCAGGGCGCCTTTGTGCAGCTTTGGGCTGTGTGACTGTACTTGCCATCCACACGGGATTCTTGTCTCGATTGGACATCGTTCTGGCGATCGCTGGAGCAAATCGACTTCGGCTTGAAACCGGAATCAACTTGGGTTTGAGGCCGGGAAAGAGACATTGGGAATGTTCTGGTTTCACTCACTTGGAGCACAGTGAGTTATATATTGCGAAACTGATGGTACCATCATAGGATATATTGATTGTACTTTTGATTACTATTGTTGTTGTGCTGTTGTTCTGGTGTGATCTTAATACAATATTTGTTTGTGAGTAACCATTGGTGTGGCTTCACCATTGATCTTTGACATACGGAATAACACATTTTTCTGCCGTGACTCCTCTCGGGGCTCGGAGGTACACCGTGACCAGGGGGTCGGGAGGAGCACGTAACAGAAATCGGGGGCTCGTCCGAGAAATTGGGAACTCGTCCAAAATTGGCCCAAATTGAAATTGGGGGCTCGTCATTGGGATTGGGATTTGCTACAAATTGGGAATTCCGGAATTGAATTAGAATTCCGGAATTTGGAAATTGAAATTTGGAGCTCGTCTTTGCTGATTAAATTCCCTGATAACATTCGTCTGGGATAGAATTCCCTAACATTTCCCAAATTCCCAAATTTGGAATTTTTCAAACATTCCCAATTTTTTTTAAAAAAATTGGAAAATTTTTGTGTGAAGGTTAACAGGTGTTAACTGATAGTCACCATGGTGTTTGACGCAGAACAGTTTGCGGCGTCCCCTAATGAGGCACAGTTCCAAGCGTTAAAAAGATCAGAACTCTTGATATTGGCCAGACATTTTAACTTGGAGGTCCGAGTTAATATGAAGAAAGCAGAGATGCAGACATTGGTGGTAGAATCTCTGGTAGGACAAGGAACATGGACAGAGGTAGCCTTGGATTGGTTACCCGAGGAAAAAGAAAATGTGGAGCTCCGGAAAATGGAGATGCAACTGCAGAGCCAGGAGAGGTTAAAAGCAGAGGAAAGGAGAGCTGCAAGGGAACTCGAGGAAAGAAGAGTAGAACAGGAACGAGAACTCGAGGAGAGAAGAACCGAGGAAAGGAGAGCTGAAGAAGAAAGAAGAGCAAAGGAAAGAGCAGAGGATAGGAGAGCCGAAAGGGAGTTAAAGGATCGTGACATGGAGTATCAGAAGGAGATTAAATTCAAGGAGCTGGAATTAATGGGAGAACGGAGAGAAGTCGTATCCATGCTGGTTGGTTCGACAACTAGTCAGAACACTTGGGATGTTGGTAGGCATGTGAGGCTGGTTCCACCCTTCAATGAAAAGGAGGTAGCCAAGTTTTTTTTTACACTTTGAGAAAGTGGCTCAAATGCTAAAATGGACTGTGGGGTCCTGGACTATGTTAGTGCAAAGTGTTCTGGTGGGTAAAGCGCAAGATATATTTTCGGCTTTACCGATTGACAAATGTACAGATTATGAGGAAGTGAAGAAAGCCATTCTCAAAGCCTATGAATTGGTCCCTGAAGCTTACCGGCAAAAATTCCGGAATGCCAGGAAGAGGGAGAGTGAGACCCATGTGGAGTTTGCCAGAATGAAGGAAACCATGTTTGATCGGTGGTGTGATTCGAAATGGATTGGGAAAGACTTCGAACTGTTGCGACAATTGATCTTGGTGGAGGAATTCAAACTGTGTCCACGAGGACATTAAAGTACATCCGGAGGAAAAGAAAGTACCAGAGTTGTCTGAGGCAGCAACCGTGGCAGATGACTATGCCTTGACACACAGGATGGGGTTCCACAAACATAACTTCCCGCCTAGAGTTTGCCAGGGGAGTTATGGTACATCCGGTGCGGAGAACGAATATTCATGGGGGCGGCCTAGAGATGACTATGAGGACAAATCTGATACCGTGGCTTTTAGGGATCAGAAGACTACAGTTCCAAGACAGACTTATCTTCCGGGGGGCTCGAGGCAGACAACGAGTTTTTCCTCAAGGCCTACTTGCGCTTTTTGCAAGAAACCTGGACACTTGATGTCCCAATGTTATGCCCTGGAAAGGAAAAATCAGGAGTGGAGTCAGACTAGTACAACTCAGAATGCATTGGCAAATGCGAGAAATCGTCCTTGGAGGACAGTGCCTTGTGAAGGTTCCCATGCCAAAGTTACGGCATCACAGAACGACCTTGTTCAAGAGGGTTACAAACCTTTTATTTCAGAGGGGTTTGTGTCACTGGATGGAGACTTGACTAACCAGAGACCTGTTAGGGTATTGAGGGACACAGGAGCACATCAATCTTTGATGCTTGAAGGCATTTTGCCATTGTCAGAGAAGACGGCAACTGGTGTTAGTGTTCTTTTACAGGGGGTTGGTGGCTATGTTAAAGCTCCACTTCATGTCATCCATTTAAAGTCTGATTTGGTGTCAGGACCGGTCACCGTAGGTTTACAAGCCACTCTTCCTGTAGAGGGAATATCTTTTGTTATCGGGAATGATTTCGCCGGTGGTCAAGTTTCTGGTAACCCGATGTTTGTTGAAAAGCCTAGTATGGAAAATAACATCGCACAGTTAGAGCAGGAGATTACGGGTATCTTTCCATTCTGTGCCGCGACTCGTGCTATGGGTAGGAAGCTCTCTGAAGAGAAGAGGAAGGTACTGACGTCCCGCTTTGCACAGACACTTCTTGTCAAGTACCCTGAAACTAAGTGTCAGCACCCACAAGTCAGGGATGGAGGCAATGTAGGCAAGCTCTTTGTAGGTGGACTGAACTTCAACACAAGGGAAGATGTTCTGGACTCTTTCTTTGGAAAATATGGACCACTCTTGGAAGTGTTGCTGATAAAAGACAGGGAGACGCAAAAGTCGAGAGGGTTTGGCTTTGTCACGTTTGAAACCACAAAGGACGCCAAAGATGCAGAAAAGGATTTGAATGGCAAGGATTTGGATGGTCGGACCATAACAGGAGAGAAGGCAGGCCATGGGCGGCGAGGGGGCTACAGAGGAGGAAAACGTGGAGGTAGTTTCATAGTAAGGGCATTTTATGAGATATTTCACAAATCTGTTAACTAAATTGTTACCAAAAAATTTCTTCACCAATATGTTTGTAAAGGTGTGTAATAACATGTGTTAAAATGTTGAAGTTCAACTCCCGTGGGAAACCCAGAAAAAAAGCTGTTGAATTCGGGTACCGAAAAATTGTTTTCGAGAATTTTTATTTTTTTAAATCGGCCCTTAAGTAACTTATGAGGGGTCAAATAAGGGTTTTTCATGATTCTGAGTTGATTGTTAACATTTATATTTTCACTTTTACATTTACACACAAAGTAGCTTTTATTTCACATACATATACAATACTCAAGAGTTATTTCTCATTCACAATGTCAGAAGTTTCAACAGTCATTGTCTATGTCTTCTTCAGACTCAACAACATCATGACTGCAGTTTCTGCATGTAATGCCATTACAGACTCCACAGGCCGAGATGCACGTGACCCCATTCTTCTTGCAGCTGCATCGCCGGTTGCTGCAATCTCCATGACAATTACAGCTCGTGAACTGCAATAGCGCCTCAGGAGCCGTGGGGTCCAGTGTTGGAACTGGCTCATTGTTGGTGCTGCTGTTGATCAAAGAACCAAAGCTGCTGTTGTCTGTGGATCTGGCAAAGGTGGTGCCGGAGAGGTGACTTCGATCCAACCCATTGAGTGAAAGGGAGTGTTTCCGTGAATAGAGACAATGTTTAAATCTATATTGTCTCCAACAAACTGAGTGACTGCATTGTTTGTTTCCCCAACCTCCATAAAGACCACCTGATCATTACTTGACTTCACTTTCACTGGCTGGCACTTTGGCTGTCATCACTGATTGATCCTCAAGCACAGCATCAACCGCAACCTCATCATTGATCTGTTCATCGGTTTCCTCCACAATGGTGTCAAGAGTGCCAGAAGTATCTGGAACATCATCTCCACTCCTACTATTAAGGAAGCAGTATTTGTAGTTTTGTGTCTCCGTGTAAGACTCAGTGTATCCCAGCCGGTGGAACTTGTTGAGCATCCATTTTGACCCAAATCTATGATCAAGTTGTATGGCAAGCCCCATTTGGTGTGGCAATACTCCAGACTGAGGTCGACAGGCCTTAATAAAATTCTGCCCCCAAACGGCAACTCTTTCTTCTGTCTTGACAATCGGTCTCAAGAACATCTGAAGGCTTGCAGGAACAAGTGTCAGCTGACTATCGATGTCAGTCATACTGTGTGTGGTGGGGTATGACTTTGGACCTAAATCAATCAAGGCAATATCATTGGATATGAACTTGAGTGCCGTCTTTATGATCTGAGTCTTCTCATCTCCATGGTCAAGATTAGCATGATGCCCTCGCAGAATATTGTCGGTGCCATCTTTGAGACAGAGTACATCTGCCCTTCTTTCCTGTGTTGTGAAATACAAGGTGTCTTCGTATTTCTCTAGAAGTTTTATCTTTAGTCAATGCTTTGAATAAGAAAGGCTCTTCTCTGGTGACTGATCAAACTCCTGCAGCTTTTCATGGACTTGGTCCATGTTCATTACCCCATGCTCTAATTCTGAGTCTAACCATTCGCAGAATTCAATAAAAACTGCCTCTCGCTCCTCATCAATACTCCTCTGTCCTCTCTTCCTTTTTCCTTCCTCATCAGTCTTGGACAAACTGTCACCTCTCGCAAACATAAGTTTGCATCGCAAATGGTACAGTGTTTCTTCTGCTACCAAGTCGTTGATCCCTTCCAGGCGTCCAGTGACTTCAGTGCCCCAGTCATCCCCGCGACTCCGTGCTGTCTTCAGCAAGCTTGCCTTCAGTGTATCTGCAGTCAAATTATCTGGCACTCTGTATTTCTTTCTAGCTTGTGCTGGATTATTTTTGTAGAGCTGGGCTGGTTGGTTGCAAAGAATGCATACATCCTTATACAGGAGGTCAACTGACTGTGATCTTCTAGAACTGCAGCCAGTTGATGAACTGAACTCACAAGTAGTGCGTCTTCTCTTCAACTTTGATGACTCTTTCTCTGCCTTTGATGCTTGAGCTGACTTCTTGGTGGTTGCAACAAAGTTGTTGTACAGATCATTTTTACACTTCTGGTGGTACCTCAGTTTTCCTTCCTTTTGAGCCTCCTTCATACGTTCCACAACAGTAACATTTTCGACAGTTTCTGCTTGTTTCAATAAAGTTGAGTATCCCTTTGGAGTTGCCTGTATGAGCCTTTCAGCTGGTGTATCCGAGCGTGCACAGATGAAGCAATTGAGCACAGGTGGAGTAACGTCTTCATCCATATTGCTAGACTCCATGTCCTGCAAAGTAGAAAATGAGATATATTTAGAAATTATTTTTCCACAAAGGAGTGTCTGTGGTGAAATATAAATGTTAACAATCAACTCAGAATCATGAAAAACCCTTATTTGACCCCTCATAAGTTACTTAAGGGCCGATTAAAAAAAATAAAAATTCTCGAAAATAATTTTTCGGTACCCGAATTCAACAGCTTTTTTTCTGGGTTTCCCACGTGAGTTGACCTTCAACATTTTAACACATGTTATTACACACCTTTACAAACATATTGGTGAAGAAATTTTTTGGTAACAATTTAGTTAACAGATTTTCATATGTTTCCCTTACTATCAGGGGTGGCTATGGCTCCCGGGGTGGGAGTAGTAGTTTTGGTGGTGGCCGCAGTCGAGATTACTATGGAGGCTCCCAGAGTTACGGCAGCTCCCGAAGGGATGATTATCAGGGTAGTGGCCGAGAACAACATGCATTTTGAGGCCATTTTCCCTGCTAGAGCGGGGGTTAGCCTGGCCGAGAAGGAGACCGCTATTCACGTGACTACAGCGACAAGCGCTCCAACCGTGATTATTATGAAAGTTAGGAAGAGTTTGAAGCACTGAATGCTGCGGAGCAGCCGAGCCAAGATTCCTACACGGATTAACCGTGAACTCCACGTTCTTAAAGGCATCCATGTAGTGAATACTTCCAGGCCTCACCACCCAACCACCATGAAACCTGGCTCTCAGCTCGACCTCCCTAAAAAAGTGCTATAGATTTGCTTGACTTTGGATTTTTGATCACAACCCCTTAACCTTCATTCAAAAAAATGAAAAATAAAATCAGAGGTTGATGAGATGGAGTTTGGCTTTGCAGGAGTTCAACTTGGAAATTGAGCATGTAAAGGGCAGGGACAATGTCGTTGCTGATGCTTTGTCCAGAGTGAACTAACTTTGGAAATTTTTGTAGGTTGTTTGGAAGTTTTGTTGCTTTATTTTTGGGAAATGTTGATTATTGTTGCTCACGTGAATTGATGATTTGGGTGTGAGTTTTACTTTTGTTTGTTGGAGGAGTTTTGTCTGCAAAGAAAGTTTTCACTGTGTTCAAACTTTCTTTCTTGAGGGGGGGGGGAAGTGTTACGGATTCGTCACTTCCGTTGTGGTGGTTTTCATCCACTGTAAATATTTCTGATTCCATGTACTATTATTGTTTTCAAAAGGTTTATTGTTCATGAAGTATTTTCAAAAGGTAAAAAAGTTAATGTTAAAAGAAACAGGAAACCGGTTCGGGAACCGGATGACGAAGAGGAAGAAGAAGAAGAAAAGAGGGCGGAGCGAGTGAGTCGGAGGAGAAAGCCGAGCTGCTCCGAGTTCTGAAGCGAACGCTGTCGAACGGGAGTCACTAGCGAACTTTCGGGTTTCCTGGGAGAGGGATCCCTGCAACAGAGTTGTCATCGCTGTGACCAATCGGCCTGCGTGTCAGGTTTTTGGCAGTGGATTCCGAGGAGAATTATCGTCGGGCCATTACGTCTCAAGAATGGGTCGTCGGCCATTTTGATTCGTGCGTCGAGCAAGGTTTCTTTGCTTCGTCAGCCGTTTTCGCCACTTTCAGACGTGTCTGGTGTGTGTGTGCACCGTGGCTTTTGAAGATTAATTTGCGGTTCGCCGACTGTGAGCCGTGAAAGTCCATACCCGAGGGTGTGATTTCCCAGTCGCCTTGAGGGCGCATTTGTGCAGCTTTGGACTGTGTGACTGTACTTGCCATCCGCACGGGATTCTGGTCTCGATTGGACATCGTTCTGGCGATCGCTGGAGCAAATCGACTTCGGCTTGAAACCGGAATCAACTTGGGTTTGAGGCCGGGAAAGAGACATTGGGAATGTTCTGGTTTCACTCACTTGGAGCACAGTGAGTTATATATTGCGAAACTGATGGTACCATCATAGAATATATTGATTGTACCTTTGATTAGTATTGTTGTTGTGCTGTTGTTCTTGTGTGATCTTAATACAATATTTGTTTGTGAGTAACCATTGGTGTGGCTTCACCATTGATCTTTGACATACGGAATAACACATTTTTCTGCCGGGACTCCTCTCGGGGCTCGGAGGTACACCGTGACCAGTGGGTCGGGGAGGAGCACGTAACACTGTGGAGAGAAAAGCGACATCATAAAGTTGGTGTTGCCAGTACACATTACCCAGAGTTCCAAGAAGTTGCAGCACTTTCCCCAAGGTCACCAGCTGTTTGTCTAACATTGTCTAATGTCTCTGTCTAAATGTTTGTGTAACAGCTCCTTCATGAGCCATATGCCCTGTAAAATTGATATTGTAATAATGAAGCAGTCAGACCCCACTCGATCACTCGTGCATCTTTATATCATGTTTGGTAGGTTCACCCAGAAAGTGGTTCAGAATGTTTTTCACATCTATCGCCTGAATGTTATTTTTCCATCGTGCGTGGGGCTTGTTTTTCCATTTCCACTCTTCATTTGTGTATGTGACTGGACTAGGCGATGAAGAACGGAGACGATCCCCAGACGTCTTCTTTCCCATTCTTCCTAATCCGCCATATTGTTTATGCAGCAAATTGCAGCATTTGTCAAACCTCACACTTCTTCAATTAGCATGGAATTTTCTTGACATGAAATAATTTGTTTAATCATATGACTTAAAATGCGGAATGTAAATTTTATTATGTTTTTTTTTTTTTTTGAATGTTTTTTTTTGGGGGGGGGGGGGGGGGGGTTCAATACGGTACCTCTGAGCATTGATACAGAGCATTGGTGTTGTTGAAGGATTTTATTTTTGGCACGGATGGTTTGCCATTGCCTTCTCAGCAGTCAGGGCAGGAATGAGTAATTTGTTTAGGGTACCAGCAGCAATTCGCCTACTCTGCACGAAGGACACCATGGCATCTTTAACATCCACCAACTAATGCTGGCGGGAAGGACCCCGGTTTAATGTCCATTTCATGTAAAGTGCACGCATTGATGAATTCCTCTGCATGGGATACACCAGGATGACAGTTTATAGCTGGAGCGAGATTATACACCAGGATGACAGTTTATAGCTGGAGCGAGATTCAAACCCAGGCTAGACAGGTCAGAGGTGAGTTCACATACCTCTCAGCTATCCTGCCAGACACATTTACATACGCATAGCCATGTTTATATATGCATAGCCATATTTCCTGCCAGGCATATATATATATATATATACAGTATATATATATATATATATATATATATATATATATATATATATATATATATATATATATATATATATATATATATATATATATATTGTTACAGACACGACTTTGATGTTATGGTGGGCCGAGCGGAATGGCCGCCGTGTCCGCACAAGTTACCCGATTATACTCGAACCTTGGCCGAGTCGCGCTACGCTAGATCAATGAAGGAAAAGGACACAACGGCTGGGATTAAATGACACGACACCAAGGGTACAGTTCTCAAGACCTCCGGAGGAGGTTATATTAGTTCGGAACGTTTAGATTACAGGGATGAGAGGTACAGCATAGTAAGGTGGGCACTTAAACACGGTCTTATATTAGCCCCGACAGACGACAGATAAACAGGACAAAACTGACTCACACGGGGATTGATGGCAAGGAAGGCGGGTAGTCGATGGCTCAAGGTGCACCTTGGCTCAGGGACAAAATCGACCCGGTCCGGCCCAAAGATGCGGGGAGGTCGCTCAGCGCTCGGAGGTCACGACTTGTCTTTCCAAGCTGGGGGCGCATCTGACGTCACGTCCGGTAAGTCGCTGCGTATATCCGGCGGGGAGTGACACGCCCTCGGCGAGTTAGCTCCGCCCCAGATGGAATCGGTCTGCCCTCCTTATTGGGTGCGGGGGGGTTACCGGCTCCGCCCCTGACGAGGAGCTGACAGCCAGCCCCTTCGTGGTAACCCCGTGGAGCGCATGGGCAATGGCGGCTAACCACGCCGGAGTGAGGACGCACACTCCCCGCGCCGCGCCGCCCCCAATCTCCTCTGTTGTTGTAGTTGTTGTTGTTGTTGTTGTTGTTGTTGTTGTTATTGTTTCATGGGGAAGATGGGAGGAGGTATGGGGAGGTCCTAAACTCACTACTGGTGCCATACAATCACATTCTGGTGCAACGAAGAGTCAGAATTAATGGAAACGAGTCCTTAACTGACATAGACTAAGAATAACTAGCAAGATGTCCGAAAGTTGTCTACGTGAGATGCGGTGGACCTGGGCACGACATTTAATGGGGGAAAAAGGGGAAGGTCGGTTCTACAGAGTGTTATTTACAGGCAATGGGACTAGGGAATGGGGAATTGGGGATAGTTGGGGAGTATTGGGGAAATAGGGGAATATTTACAAGCGGATATGGAGGCCAAATGCCATATCCGCAACATTGCACCCTTCTCTACCCTCGGGGCGTCCCGACCCGATAAATTTTTACCTATTTTAGTGTGGCACTCAGATGTAGTTCCCTCTACTATTAACTCTACCCTGAGTGCGACAGTTTTATGGATATTCACAAATGAGTAAATATGTCCCCCTGCGACGTTGCACCCTTCTCCTCTCAGAAACACACCCATAGGATAACCAAATCGCGGAAAGAATTCTCAAACTAAACATACAGCCGGTAGGGAGCATTATTTACAAGACTACGCTGATATTTACACTACGATCCAGGACCTGTTTTTGGAGGAACACATGCAGATGTTATGCATAGAGAGAGCACGCATGCCAGCATCGATACACCAACCCACGAGTGCTCTGTGGCCTTACGGCCTTTAATAATGTGCAGAGCACCCCTTCCAAGCACCAAAAGCACCACCCCATCATGTACAGTCAGCAC
Organism: Myxine glutinosa; assembly: GCF_964187855.1. NCBI lineage: Eukaryota > Metazoa > Chordata > Myxini > Myxiniformes > Myxinidae > Myxine > Myxine glutinosa. Next base: position 86,371,170 of record NC_136267.1, on the reverse strand, counting down.
CATCCGGTGCACCAATAAAGTGTCTATAAATCACGGTGTGGTGTCGCAGCCGGCCGATGGTCTGCTGCTGGTCTTGCCTTCGTGTGGTGCACTTGGCCTTCTTACTTCTTTCAAAAATAAAGAAAGGCGCCAACCGCATCCATTTCTTTATTGTGGCCGTCAGGGGGCCAACTATAAGTGGTTCACCTGTATGGCGTAGGTGCCACGTTGACCCATAGGTCCATCCACGGGTGGTGCTTGGCCGCAAAAGAACTGCGGTCCATTGTGGGTGGCCACCAAAATTGCGGTCCATATGGTGTATCGATCCAGGCAGCAAGCAGCGAAAGTGCAGGCCCACAACTGCGGAGCCAGCACCTCTCTCTCCTCTCTCTCTGCCCCAAAGCCAGATCCTCGGAGGTGGGAGACAAAAGAAGCAGACAAGTGAGTAAGGTGGTAAGGGCGCAAAAGTGCACGCAATGTAAGGTAATGCACACTGGGGGCACATGGGAACCAGGTGAGACAGGTACGTTCCTACCGTACGCCCCCCCCCCCCCCCCCCCACCAGGTAACCTACATGGCCCCTCCCTTACCCCTTACTGTATCCACAAAACACAACACTACCCATAAACATCTACTTTACAAATCAACAAACGTCCCTACTGTCTTCCCCGTTCCTCCCATAAACCAAATTCCTCTTCTCTCCCTCCTAACCAATCAAATTTGCCATTTTCAACTCTCATCAAAATTTGCCATCTCCAACTGAACATCAAAATTTGCCATTACCAATTCATCATCAGTCCCTCCTAGGGAGGGAGAGATGGAATCACCCCAATGTCTCATCCACGTCGTGATGCGTCTCACAAATCCAACAGCAATCCTTACTTCCTGCAACACAAAACAAAGAAAACACAGGTGTGGAGTCATCATCATCACCACAGGTAAGTGGCTGCGTATGGTGCGACAGGTTCATCAATCCTAACTATTTCCTAAATGACTTTAACAACTTTACATTACCCGGGGTCTTTCTCCTGCCAAACCATTGGCCCTCTTACACTATGGGTTCTAAAAACCAATTACCATTGACCAAACTGTGGTGCTTTTCAATTTGGGGTCTCACTCCCCCGATTCATCTCCCGGTGCCCTCGCACAATTTCTGGGCCGCGACGTGTACCTCTCCCAGCGGGTCTACCCACCTGCACACCCCCACCACTGCAGTTGCCTCCGAGCTTACCTGCTCCTTACCCTAACCTAACTACCTGGGGAAGGCCCTCTGGCGCTCTCCCCACTCGGTGCCCTCTCTGGCACTGGGCTACCCGATCCACACCCGGGATCCTCAGGCACCCACTCACAACTACCGGCTCCCAGAGCCCACCTGCGGCCTCACCTGGCCGACATCCTCACAGTGGTGGAGTGCCCAACCAACTACACACACTAACAGGCTACACGCCCAGCCATTTCCACAACACTAATGCACCCATCCACAATACCATTCTGTCACCCGCGCCACAGATGCCAATATCCAACCACAATTTACCTGTACCCTCTACCTAACTCTTACACTACCCGCCCCGGGTACTCGTGAAAGGGGTCCACTCTTCCCCCATCCACATCTTCGCACCATGCACACCACTCCGTACCACTTACTCCAACTCTCTCCACACACCTGTACCTGCACACCTGTGCTCTCACACCTGGTGCCACCTGCACCCTTCTCTCCCCAAGCGCATTCGCGCTGATCCACAACACTCATTACTCACACACTGCTCCACACACCTGTCCAGTTGCACACCTGTGCAATCACACCTGTGCAATTCTCACACACACAGCATCATCTCAGCTAACTACTCCCCTCTGAAACTTGCGCTTCCCAGTCGTCCCTTTAAACTATTGCGCTCCCTCGTCATTATCATCCATACTAATCTACCTGCGTCCCCACTACAGGTATCAGTCACTAACTAAACCTTAACGTTACCTACTGTCATCTTCTAGGTCCCTATCAATATAACCTAACCCACCCGGGCTAGTTTTCACTGCCATACACCCCATAAGCTATTGCTCCTTTGCCCCCCCATGGGAAGGGCGGCAGGGATGCCAGCCTTACCCACCGGGCCCATCGCTCACTACCAATTTTGCACATCAAATTTCAACAAATTAAAAATTTGCCAATCACTACCCATCATCTGCCAATCACTACTGCCAATCCCTTGCCAATCATCAAATTTTGTTTTTCTCTAATTTTGGGTCCAAAACACTAACCTCATCACCCAGTCTACTCACTAATGCCTCTCGGTGCGCCAATTCCTGTCCAAAGCCCGGCTTCGTAAAGCCAAGCCATGAATGCGGGTTGTTCTGTGCCAGCGGCTGGATGCGTCCGGCACTCGGTGCAGGGACGGGGGCTTACCCGGGCCGAGATCCCACGCACCATCTCGGCGTGGAGCCATCCAATGTCCCGATCTCGACCTGCCGGACTGCCTCAACAAAAAGTGGTCGCCATGACGACCCTTTCTATCGGGCTGCCCGCTCCGCCTAGTGGAGCACGGACGCGGCCGTTCAAAGCGAGGCCCAGCACGCACCGAGGGCCCGATTCGGCTAAAAGTCGCTCTAACCTCTAAACCGGTTACCGTCGATGCTTCACCTGGACGCTTACACCCCGCAGCCTGTTCCTTGCTCCTCGTACCTTTCCTTACACACCCAGGTACACCCATTCCACTCACAGCCTTGGTCACACACCTGACCACCGAACACTTTGGCACACATTCGTTGGTCGCACACCTCACCAACACACCTCTTCGCGCCCCCTCCTCTGTCACCTCCTCTGTGACAATCACAGGTGTGCTCTCATTCGCACACCCAACCACGGGCCTCACAACCAACTCCAGCGTGCATTCCCACTCACGCTCTACCATTCCAGGTGTGCATCCTTCCATCCCAGGTGTACATCCTCGCTCACCTGTCACAACCAACTCACTCTCCTTGTCACTCTCACTACTCTCACCTCCATTCTTGACAGCGCACTCACCCTTACTCTTGACAGCGCACTCTTTCCCCATGCACCTGTCTGTCACACACCTTTCTCGTGCACACTCTCCCATCACACCCTCTGTAACACTCACCACAGGCGTGCATTCTTCCTTGCCTTTGACAGCGCACTCTTTCCCCATGCACCTGTCCGTCACACACCTTTCTCGCGCACACTCTCCCGTCACACCCTCTGTAACACTTACCACACCGCGCTTCCATGTGCTCCCTCGCACACGTGCTTCGACCGACTCACTCTCGCCAGCACCCTCACTCCTTGGCACGCACTTTTTCCTCACACACCCCAGAGTCGGACTTTCTCGCACACCTCCTTTTTCGCACACCAGACCTGTCGCACTCTTCACCAACGGCCTCTCACGAACACCCGGGTCCATCTCGACCCCCAAGCTCATTAAATCACCTGGCGCATCATACGCACGACCATATTGGTCACCACTTACACCGGGTCCTCTTTCTCTTCGCTTCTCCTCCATCACCTGCGAATCCCTCATCCGGTTAATGAGCACATCATCACGATTCGAACACAGACTTTGGACCAATTCTTTTACCTCCTCTTTTATCTCTTTCTTATCCTCTCTCCGTCGCTTCTTAATTTCGCTCACCCCTTCTTCCACTTCTTCTAATTTCTGTTTCACCTCCTTCATCTCCTCGTGCGCCCCTTTAAGTTCTTCCTCTAACTCCACTTTATTTTTTTCTATGTGCTCCTGCACCTCCCGCTCTTTAACCTCCATCACCTCTACCACTTTGTTCATTTTCCTCGTCAGGTCCTCATGTACCGTCTGACACTCTTTTTTAATTACCCCTATGTCCTTTTTCATCTCCTTCTGTGTCGATTTTAAACCCTCTATTACCGCTGTGTTCTTCTTTACCTGGTCCCCCAACTCCTTTTGTCCCACTGTCAGTTGTTCTACTCCCAGCGTCAACTCCTCTATACCCCCTTGCAATTTTACAGTCTCCTTTCTCACCTCCTTCTCCATGCGCTCCTTACAGTGCCTCACCTCCTCGCGCACTCCTCCGACCTCCTCACTCACTCCTCTTCTGATCTCCTCTCCCATCACTTGCATCTCCTGCCCAGATGCCACCCTCATCTGCTCCATTTCCTCCCTGTGAGCATCCAGTTTGGTTTCTACCCCCATTCTGACCCCCTCTATCTGCTGCCCCATTTGTTTAACTTCCCTTTCCGCTTGGTCCCTCATGTCCCTCAATTTGCCTTCCATACTATTTTCTAACCCCTCTAACCCCTTTTGCATCCCTTCCATTTGATTCTCTTGAGCGGCCATTCTGTTTTCTACCCCCATTAACCCATTTCTCACCTCTTTTATCCCGTTGTCTAACCCCTCAAAATTATTGTCTAACTTCCCAAATTTCTTGTCTAACTCCTTAAAATTATTGTCTAACCCCTCACTGGTACCCCTCGCTTCGTCCCTCATTACCCCCATTTGGTTTCCCATTACCCCCAATTGCTCACTCTGAGCATCCATCCGGTTCCCCATTACCCCCATTTGGCCCTCCAATCGCTCACCCATTTGTTCCATAAGGGCCCTCATTTGCAGGAGGAAAAGGTTCGAATCCACCAGGGGCGCTGCCACGGTCGCGGGCGCGGTCGCCGTGACCAGCGAGGCGCCATTTTGCGCGCCCGCAACGTCGGGCGCAACGACGCTATTTTGTGCGTCTGCTACCCTCACTGCTTCGCTCTCCCCTTGTCCCTCATTTTGGTCCTGGATCGACCCTGCCTCACTCTCCTCTACCGGACCCCAGCCGACTTGGTCTGCCATAGCGCGACTTTCAAAATTCGGGTTTTTATATTTTGTAAAACAAAATCAAATTTCGCCATTATAATTTCGAGCGCGGGAAACGCGCTCCGGATCGAATTCTACTTCCCAACACCAAAATGTTACCCTAATGGTACACTTGGTGTTCCAAAATTTGGGCTAAATGAATTTAGTCACAGGTCCGAATCCGACACTCCTGACACCAATTGTTACAGACACGACTTTGATGTTATGGTGGGCCGAGCGGAATGGCCGCCGTGTCCGCACAAGTTACCCGATTATACTCGAACCTTGGCCGAGTCGCGCTACACTAGATCAATGAAGGAAAAGGACACAACGGCTGGGATTAAATGACACGACACCAAGGGTACAGTTCTCAAGACCTCCGGAGGAGGTTATATTAGTTCGGAACGTTTAGATTACAGGGATGAGAGGTACAGCATAGTAAGGTGGGCACTTAAACACGGTCTTATATTAGCCCCGACAGACGACAGATAAACAGGACAAAACTGACTCACACGGGGATTGATGGCAAGGAAGGCGGGTAGTCGATGGCTCAAGGTGCACCTTGGCTCAGGGACAAAATCGACCCGGTCCGGCCCAAAGATGCGGGGAGGTCGCTCAGCGCTCGGAGGTCGCGACTTGTCTTTCCAAGCTGGGGGCGCATCTGACGTCACGTCCGGTAAGTCGCTGCGTATATCCGGCGGGGAGTGACACGCCCTCGGCGAGTTAGCTCCGCCCCAGATGGAATCGGTCCGCCCTCCTTATTGGGTGCGGGGGGGTTACCGGCTCCGCCCCTGACGAGGAGCTGACAGCCAGCCCCTTCGTGGTAACCCCGTGGAGCGCATGGGCAATGGCGGCTAACCACGCCGGAGTGAGGACGCACACTCCCCGCGCCGCGCCGCCCCCAATCTCCTCTGTTGTTGTAGTTGTTGTTGTTGTTGTTGTTGTTGTTGTTGTTATTGTTTCATGGGGAAGATGGGAGGAGGTATGGGGAGGTCCTAAACTCACTACTGGTGCCATACAATCACATTCTGGTGCAACGAAGAGTCAGAATTAATGGAAACGAGTCCTTAACTGACATAGACTAAGAATAACTAGCAAGATGTCCGAAAGTTGTCTACGTGAGATGCGGTGGACCTGGGCACGACATTTAATGGGGGAAAAAGGGGAAGGTCGGTTCTACAGAGTGTTATTTACAGGCAATGGGACTAGGGAATGGGGGATTGGGGATAGTTGGGGAGTATTGGGGAAATAGGGGAATATTTACAAGCGGATATGGAGGCCAAATGCCATATCCGCAACAATATATATATATATATACATACATACATACAATGACATTTGTTTTATTTTTTTTTACTCTTCGCATTGGCCCCATCGATGTGAGGATGATGCTACTAACCACTGAAAACGTCACGTTACTTCATTTCCAGCAGCTTTGTTTGTCCTGAGTGCCGCGCACACCCGTAATTTGGAAAGGATGGGATACTACCTGGCAAGGGGATCGGATGTTAGGTTCCCTGATCTCTGGACGAAGGCTAGTTTCACCCTTTATGGTGTGAAGTGCTTTCTTGCAATGTCCTGTTGTTCATCCATCCAGGAGTCCATTATCCTCGGTCGGCCATTGTCCCTAAAAAGAAGGAAGACCTTGGATGCTCAGCATGTTAGTAGTTTTTCTTCGAGTGCGAATGTTTTACCAGAATGTTGTAGTTTATTCGTGTGTTGGCTATGTGGTATGTATTATTCCACTGAAATGTATTTTGGGAATATATCCCCCTTCTCCTCTCTCTCTCCCAACCAACCTTTAATTTTACCTCTAATAAAAAATCAGTGCAATTTTGCTCATATTGTAGCTGTAACAAATGATTGGGGAAGTAATTTATTGCCTTCAATTCTTATGGGCTTGATGGTTCATTACCTGCGCCACCGAAGGTGGACAGAGGTTATGTTTTCTCAACTGTTCGTTTGTCTGTGAACAGGATATCTCAAAGTTGAGGATGGATTCGGATGAAATTTGGTGTCGATGTTGGGTGTGTGACGAGGACAAAATGATTAGATTTTGGTGAAAATCAGGATTCAGAGACTAGAATTCTTTATTATTAGCGCTGAGGAAGCGCCTCTAGCGAATGACTTCCAGCCAGTGTAACGCGAATTCCTGTCACAGGAATTCTGAGATCATATAAGTGTGACGTGGCAGTTCCTGATTGGTTCGTGTTGGGGAACCCCTTCTCGCTGCCGACGTGACGTAAATTCGCGCACGCGCACTGGTGAAGCGCGAGATTCGGCCCAAGGTTCTTATTATTATTATTATTATTATTTTTGTATACAAGATCGAGGCTCGAACCATGATCGAGGCTCGAAATTCCATGCCCGAACCTCAGCGCAATCCAAGAGGATTCACTTGTTATTCCAAGTGATTCTTCACCATCCCGAAATGGGGCCAAAATCGATGTATACCATGATATTTCAAAACGTTGTGGATGGGTTATGACAAATCTATGTGGATGAGTTGGTTAGGCGACAAGAACAAGCAGATTAGATTTTGGTTCAGGTCCGGATCCAGACCTGGCCTATCAGTGGGATACAAAACGTAAACTGTTCAGCCTGGCAGAGTTATGCTCTCCACCGAGTGCTGTTGTAGTTGTGAATGTTTTGATTAAGCACAATGTCACCGTGTGTGCAAGGTGGGTCACTCTGCTGAAAGTTTATTTCGTTGTTCGAATATAGCGCATGGCAATCAGCACAATTGTTTTTGTAAATGGCATCAATGCAAAGTTACTATTTCTATCATACTGTGCTACTTTTGACCCCTCCATTTGTACCCCACATGACCTTTTGGTTGTTTTTGACCGGAGGGTGTGGAAAGCTGTGGGTCGTACAGCAGTTCTTTTCCATGTGTACGTCCATTCCAGAGCTCAAACTCGCTCTTCTTGCTATTTGCCCGAGGTTATAAAATTTGTTTTGATAACTATTATATTTGAACTTTGTTAAAGTGAACGCCATCACACTTTGCTGTTTCTGAACTTGTACACTAACAGCTCGCAGTATAATGTTAAATGTGCCAGGCATAATAGCATTTTATTCATTTTCGTTTGTTCTCCATCGCTCTTCCTCACTGACAGCTTGTAAGCTTCTAAGTATTATTTATTTTGTGCCTCTGTGTGTATCGTGTCATGCGGTACCAAGCTTCCCACACAGGCGTAGCGTAATGAGCTCCCTTGCTATCTTGCTGTTTGGATTAACTTCAGCTGTTTTATCATTTCTTCATTTATTTTACCCTTTTTATTTATTTATTTATTTATTGTTCAATCTCTGCTACTTTCCCAGTTTTCCCTTCCTATGTTCACCCCCTAGGTCCTCTTCTCCTTGGTCTAATTCTTCCCCATATCCTTTATTCTTCCAAGTCTCCCTCTATTTTGCGGTGCTGTGAACTATTTGTGTCTCCCACACCCCCACACTCTTTCTACAGTTCTTTTAATTTGTTACGTCCTTGTCCTTTCTGTGCTGTAGTTCCTCCACGAGACTTGTCTCTGTATACAAAAAAGAAAGTCCTTGAATATCACGTGCATGGTGAGATAGGCTTGCTTGAAAGGCTTGCCTCTCTTTGTACATACCATCACGTATATCATCACAAAGCTTAATCGGGCAAACTTTTGCCGTTTCCGAAGTCCGGGTGCTCACCGTTTTACCCTCTGTTCCATTTCGCAACAGAATGGTAAGAACTCCAGTTGAAATTGCAGGATCAGGATCTGGGCTTGTTGGATTCCCAGGTGCTATATGCACATGTATGGGTGAAATGGACGCGTTTCTGAAAGTCCAGGCGAAGCCCGTCAGTTCTTATGCAAAACAATAATCCATGGAGGCAAATTAATTAATTAATTCTCACACATTTATCCTGCTCATGCTGACTGCCATTTTGTACAGACATTTCTGGAAGGGAAACAAAACTATTTTGTTGTTGAACATTCCGTATGTTTAAAGTTGCGTATTTGTGTCCCATGAGGCATCTGTTCCTTTTTCTGTGCATTTGTCACAACTCGAGTGTTTCTAAATTTGCGAATTTGCGAAAAAACATTTTAGAAACTATATCTAAATTCTAAATTTGTGTTAAATTTTACTCGGTGGCTGTTTTGTTTTTGTATGTACAGAGTTTAGGCTTGTGGAGGAGCTAGAACACAGAATGGACCAGGACATAACAGACACAAATAACAGTGGAAAGAGGTGGGGGGGGGGGGGTGGAGGAGGGTGGGGGATGACACACCATCAGGGTAGAGGGACAAAATAAAGGCAGATTTGGAGAAATAAATGACATGGGGAAGAATGAGAGCAGGGGTTGAACTCTGTTGCTGAAGGATAAATTATGACATTGAAGAGACTGAGGAAATGGTTCAACAGGCAGGGGGGGGAGGGGGGAACAGGAATGAACGAATGTAGGAGAGCAGTGAGTCTGGATTGCGGAAATTTCACTGGACAAGGTAGTGGCAGACCATCTGCACTACAGAAACCTGAGGGGTGGAGGAGGTGTGGGAGAAGGGGGGAAGGGGATGGCTGGGGAGAGCACAAAGAGCAGAGGGTGCAAGAACAGAAAGGAGTCGGTAGAAGACGCAGTCCATGTTGATCTGTCTGTGATGTGAAAGTGGTAGGCCCAGAAACTCAACTTCATTGTAGGCAATTCTAATGATCTTTTAAAGACTTTGTTTACCACAGCGTCAAGCTGAGCAAAGTGTGAGGCAGGGGCAGCAGCCCAAAGTGAACCAGGGGTGGGTAGCATTACTCTATCAAGCTGCAGATGAAGACCTTGCAGGTTTATAAAATTTGGGTTGTGCCAAGGCAAGACCTTGGAGGAGGCCCAGCCGGCTTTGTAGACCAGATTTGGTATGTACATATATATATATATATGGTTCGCCCAATAAAGGTTACTGCTAATTGTGAGGCCCAATGTTTCAGTGACTACACTTCAAGAGGAGGGTTAAACAAGTAGATGAGAGGGTTTGCCAAACAGTCTTTCCAGAGAGATCAAGTGCGAGTGTGAGATTTGTCGGGATTGAAAGACATATTCAAAGTGTTTGACCAGCTTGTGATTTTGTCACAGTCGTCCCCAACCCAAAACCATGGTCTTCTCTATCCTCGTAAACCCCCTCCACCTCCCCATGCCAATTCCTCCTCTTTCCAAATTTCCAGTTTAACCCAGAGTTTCCTTCTGTGTCTATCTTGTCCACCCCATGCATCTTCTCATGCCCCCCCATCCCTCACCACATCCATTGTTTGTTCGCCTCTCTCTGTTTTGGCCTTAGGCTCTGCTTTTGGTGTTTTCCCCTCTCTGCTATCCATTCAGTGTACTAGTACTAGATCTTCTATGAGCCTCGATTATGAATACAATCAAATAAAAAAGATGGAAGATGACCTGGGGCAAGTTATAGGGTGAGAAGAGTAGAGAGAATGTGTAAGAGCAGCAGCACAGGTTTTTAGGACAAGTGAGCTGATGCCATCCAGTCCAATTGCAGAATCAGAGTCGAGGTTTGACAAAAACTTCTCCCCCTTCTCAGGTATAGAGCGTAGAGTTCTATAGGTTTGACAGTTGAGGTTTGACAGAGCAAAATATAGAGTCCAGGAGCAGTTGGGTACAACTGCGAATGGTGTGTACAGAGAGAGAGAGAGTGGGGTTTGGGACACAAGATTTGGAAGCAAACACAGAATTGCTGCATTCGGTCTTCTCACGTGCGGAGTTGGCTGTGGTGCCATTGAGGAGAGGGAAGGGATGTATGGGGAGCATACACCGGAGACAGATGTAGCAATGTGCCACCAGGTTTTAGAGGACGGAGACAGGTGTGAAAGGTCAATCTTGAGGTTGGACAGATATTGTTTTTATGTCTCCTGAGAATGGACACACACTTGCTGCAGGCTTTATGGAATATCTGCGATTGCATTTGGTCAGATTTGCTTTCCAGGAAGAAAAGGCAAGTTGTTTCAGAGGAACTGCCTCACTGCAGGATTCGGTGTGCCATGGGTGGAAGGAAGGGTATGATAACTGAAGACTAGATGGGATGAATCTGTGTATATTAAAGAGGGGGCAGTTTTCTTGGATGAATTCCCAGACTAAGTTAACATCAGGGGCAGTAGATATGGTCCTGAAATGAGATGTCTGTTTGAAGTGCTTGCCAGTCTACTTGAGTGAACTGTCAGATTCACCAGCGCTGAGGTGGTTCCTTACTATAGCCCAAGCTGCCTACTCTTGCAAGTACATGATTCGATCAATCAGTTGGAGGAGATGAAGAGCAAGGGTGTTGGCCATCATTGAGTCCAGAAGGGAGCATTTGCCATTGGCAGAAATCTGGGTTGGAAGGTTCACAGATTGAATTATGTGACCTGAGATGGTGGTGAACAGCTGTCTTGAAACCCCCCTTGGAGGGGAAACGAAGGGGAAAGAGAGGGTCGGTGGGAGTAGTTGGAGCAATTATTTTGCTAATCGTTTTTATTTTACTAGGGCATGCCCGTACTATATATATATCTAAAATTATATCCCCCCCCCTATTTACATGAAATGGTTTGGTCCAAAGCGAACGGCTTGCGAGTGGTGACAATCCCCCCCCCTCTATTTACATGCAATGGTTCGGTCCAAAGCGAACGGCTTCCGGAGTTTGGTAAAGAAATCGCCATCGCGTACACAAACGCGCAGGAAAGCGAATGAATCGCAAATTCGTTTTTATTAGTTGTAAAACATAATGCCCAATTATTCAATTAGCGCCAACGTATTTTGGCTGTTTGCAATTTAATCGCAAGGCAAAGTAGAAAGAGAAGAGGGAAAAAAAGAAAAGCCTTGCCTTGCTGCAAACAGCTGCTGCAAACAACAACAACAGGGAAGGCTGCACTGTCCGGAAGTTGGCATATCGCAGTTACGATTATTTTAGTGTTAATGGCCAATTATTCAATTAGCGCCAACGTATTTTGGCTGTTTGCAATTTAATCGCAAGGAAAAGTAGAAAGAGAAGAGGGAAAAAAAGAAAAGCCTTGCATTAACGCATTAACGCTTGCATTGCATTAACGGTTCGGCACACGTGATAGCTCGCTGCTCTCTGATTGGTTGAAGCGTTTTTTGGACATAGCTCGGTAGGTACTTGTCCGATTAATTTCAAACCTTGAAAAGGCACATCCTCGGGTCCCCAGCAATATACCTGGCAAGTTTCAAGTATATCGGACCCGTGGTTGTCGAGAAACAGCGGTCACAGACAAACACACAGACACACAGACACACAGACACACAGACACACAGACAGACACACAGAGATTACTGGAATTATAGATAGATGTTGTTTTTTATTCTACTTACTGTTTTTTTTTTCTTTGTTCAGTGGGTGTTTTTAATATTATTATGTTTATTAGCCCGTCCCCTGCACAGCGGGAAACGTGTGTGTGTGTGTGTGTGTGTGTGTGTGTGTGTGTGTGTGTGTGTGTGTGTGTGTGTGTGTGTGTGTGTGTGTGTGTGTGTGTGTGTGTGTGTGTGTGTGTGTGTGTGTGTGTGTGTGTGTGTGTGTGTGTGTGTGTGTGTGTGTCCAGGATGGAACTTCTTCTTTTTTTTTACCACTTGAGCTTTTGTCATCAAATTTTCAACAGAGCTTTGTCATGAGAATATGGAGACGACAAATTAATTATTTTGTCAAAAGGTCAAAGGTCAGCATCATAAAATTGTCAATTGTCCTCCAATTCTTGTAAAAATTTAAGAAGTTACATATTGGGTCACTGAATTGGATCACTAATTAGAAGCTAGAAGCCTTTTTTTTTTTAGATCAAAAGGTCAAAGGTCAAGGTGGCATAAAATTGCCAATTTTCATTATATTACCTTGAAATTTGAGCAGGGTTTGCATATTGAGTCACTGAAGCCTATTGCTTTTGAGGTCAAAAGGTCAAAGTTCCCTAAAATTGTCAATTTATTTTGGTATTTTTTTTGCTGTTTTCATCCTGTTTAGCATATGCAATTGAAGTCGGCGAGGTGTCGTATGACTTCGAGCTTGGCGGTGGTGAGGCCCTCGACATTGAGTTGGAGCACTGACGGGCCTTGGTTTTCGACGGTCGGAATGGCCGCCCGTCCTGAAAAGGACGTTCTATGCCTTGGTCTTGGTCTTGACCTTGGCTTGTACCTTGCCCTCCAGCTCGATGATTGTGTGGCGACATTAGTTTCACAATTCTTGTTACTTGTAGGGAAGGCCGCAGAGAGGCTGTCGTCTTCTTCCCCTATGCCCAGAAATGCCCAGAAATGCCCACCGAATATGCCCAGAAACACGACTGGCACATCCTGCACAACAACACAATGATAGTGGTGCCTCCAAGCAGACTCAAGTCCCGCCATCCCTACAACAAGGCGGCACAAGAGATGCTCAGTTCTATCCCTGAGGACCTGTCTAGAAGCGCATGGCTGGCGGCATCTTGGAAGCAGGTGTGGGAAATGGCCGGGCCCACCCGCATCCACCGCTACATCTGGGACCCAGGAGGTGGCGTCGTAGGAGAAGACCTACCACGCCTGCAATGGACCTTGCTGAACCGTCTATGTACGGGGGTCGGCCGCTTCAAATCATCACTGAAGATGTGGGGCCTGGCAGACAGCGCTGCGTGCGTGTACGGCGAGCCTGAGCAAACCGCCGAACACATAATTACCACCTGACCTGCCCCCTATACAGACCACCTTCAGAAGCCGGCCTCTTCGACGTAGGACCAGAGACGAGGGCATGGCTGCACGACACTGAGCTGGCCATCTGATGATACACGAAAGAAGAAGAAGCATATGGAAGAAGAAGTCTGAATGCAAAGCGGACGTGGACTGGCTTTCCATTTTCAGAAGCTTTTTGGTTGAATTGATATACGTATTTACATGTTTATTTTTATTTTTTTACTAATTGTTTTTTCATATTGCTTGTTGAGTGTTTTTCAATTTTACTTGGTGGGCGCTCTTAAATTTATGAATTGCTTTTATTTAACCCAGGTGTTTTTATAATGTACACTCCTTTTATTTTGCTCAGTGCGTGTTTGTACGTATATATATATATATATATATATTTTTTAATCGGTGGGTGTTTTCAACCTTACTAATTATATTTTATTTAACTCGGTGGGTGTTTTTAAGTTGATTATTTCTCCATTGGTTTACTGCTCACGTTTTTGCTGTTTTTGAATCCATTTATTTAACCATATAGTTCATAGAACTTGTCACCCCATGCAGTGTTCAAGTATATACTTCAATTGAAATAAAATAATGATTTTAAAGATCGTTTTAAAATTCCAGAAGTTTAGTACTATTGAAGCAGTCTTTCTTGTACCCCCCCCTACCCCCTTATACACCACCCCCCCCCCCTACCCCCTTATACACCACTCTATTTATCATGTCCAAGTATTGCAAAACTGGAGGTTCCTGGAAGTGACAAGAAGGCGTTTTTGTGTTCGACAGTAATAAAGTGTATAATTCAATTTAAATAAAATAAAGATTGTAAAGGACATATACATGTAAATAAATTAATTCCATGTTTTACCTCTATTGATGCATGTCTACTACACCACCTTGTCTAACACATTACATTAGTTATGTTTGTCTCCTTTATTATGTCCTTAAAAAAATAGTTAAGTTTCTTGTTTGGAATGATTTTCAATTTTGTTTGACTACCAGACAGGCAGACAGAGTAAAAAAAAAAATTTCTTTATCTCACTCCTCTGTGCATGTGTACAACAACAACAACATGCATTTTAAGGCCATTTTCCCTACTAGAGCGGGGGTTAGCCTTCTGTGCATGTGTGATCGGGTTCAATTCAGAGCCCAAGTTTTTGGTTCACGAGTTATCAAGTGACGACTATATTCGTCGTGTGTGTGTGTGTGTGTGTGTGTGTGTGTGTGTGTGTGTGTGTGTGTGTGTGTGTGTGTGTGTGTGTGTGTGTGTGTGTGTGTGTCCGCAGCATAACTACCCGATGATATCATCCGATCTTGATGAAACTTGTGTGGGAGGTTGATATCATGACGTCACCCTCATAACAAAAGTGCCGAAGTCATTTTTTGGCCATTTTGAGATTTTCTGCCTAACTCACTTGTTTTATCATTTGTGACACCTGTAAAAATAAGTCATTGTTAACTTCCTGAACCACTTTATGTTAATCTGCCTAAGTCCGTGGTGTGATTTATTGCACTTCAATTGCGTATTTCAATTGCAGCAGTTTTTTGCCTTTTTCTCCAAACTGCAAAAAATGACTTAGGCACTGTTGTTATGAGGGTGACGATTATCTAGTTGTGTCCTGCCTAGAGTGGGCGCATTGCGCCCATTTTGGGCAGAGCCACGCCGAAAAAGATGTCTTTTTAGGGGGTAATCGAGTTCAAGCTACATCTTCTCCGAGGGGTTTGGTGGAATCTGACAGGGGTTTCGATATTTGGTTAGGCCAATGTCATGTGTCTAGCCCCACGGAGCTCGATTTTTCATTTTTTTTTTTTTTCATTTTTAAAATTTATTTATTTATTTATTTATTTTTCATTTCATTTTTCACCGAATTTTCGGTATTGTGTAGCTAACTAACCTCAAAACTGATTATACATTATTTTCTATCTCATTTCAAGGTCAGTAACCTTCGTTTTGACATTTCCGGGCCCGGCCTGTCCGGGCCTGTTTTGGTTACAGTCCGTCCTTTGTCATTGAATACCGCTTGTTCGTGAACCATCGTCGTCTCCTGACTTGTCTGATTCGTGTTCAAAATATAACATTTAATTTAAACTAAGTTGTTTCTTGATCATAAACTGATGTTTGTGGACAGACAAAAGCCACAGATATGAACAAATTCCTTTACCCTGCTTCTCACTTTGCGTGCACAGGGTAAATATTGAGAGCAACATGTGGCAAATTGACTGATCACCAAATATTGCAGCCCTTTCTGCCTTCAAATGCCAACGCGCATGTACACCTCCCTTCTTTGTGCATGAATTGTATTTAGTGATGTAAATAATGCAAGAAGCTCTAATGTCGAATTTTATAATTGCAGAAAAGATTCAAAACTGAAGGCACTGTCAGGGTCTGACCCTTGTCGATCAACCTTGACCCTTGTCAATCTTGTTATCTCTACATTTCCAGTGAGGTTTAAGTGTCAGTTTTTTATTTGAATCTTCCAAACTACAACCGGTTTGCTCTGTGATTGCAGAAAAGAAAAAGCTCTTTCGTGACTTTTTAAAATAGATTTTATCAACTAAGAGTAGATAAGTGTATGTTAACCGCCGCGGGAAACAACACGCCTCTGACGTTCTGAGTGTAACCCTACGTGGGAGTGAAAAGCTGTTGTTTCCAAAAAGAGTGCATCGGAGCAACAGATGGATTTTAATGTATTGTTGGGAATAATTTATTTATTTTTGAACTCTGGAGTTGTGTTCAAGTGGTTTGCAGGATAGAATGTGTGGTTGTTCTTTGGCCGTGGTGATTCGGGATAAATGCAGTGTTTACTGGGACTCGTGGCCGATCTATAATTATAGTTAACGAGTGGTTCAGTGCATTTCTGTGCCAGCATCAGTAATTTTTTTTTTTTGAGGAAGCAAACAATGTGTTGTTATGTCTGACTTTTTGAGGCATGAGGCTTGCCAAGCTTTGCCAAAAGTTCCGAACATAGATGATGCTTTTCCACCATTGTGGCCTTTTTCAAGGATATTCATCTTTCTGAAAGCAATTTGTAGGCTAATTATTTTTGTTGCTCCGTGTTTGTGTATATTCTTGCTTCCCACCCACACCTCATACCCCTCTCCCGCCAGCTCATTCAGCATTCAACCTTCTGCTCGAACAGTGTTTAGCTCCAGAATGGCAAGGACATTGCCCAATTTGGATGGCGTAGAAACCAAATGGCATGATGGCTGCTCCTCGTTGCATGACTGCTTGTGCAAGCAGCCCTTTCTGGAAAACGTTTTCCTTTGTGTTGTTGACATTTTGCTTTGTAACCTCAAAATCTGAGATAAGTTTCTTCCATGAGAGCACAAATGAGGCATGTATGCGCTTCCGGGTATGGCACATCCTGGCACTCTTTGGAAATGTCATTTTGTGGTTAAGATCAGCTCTGAGCTGCAGAATTTGTGAATTTGTGAACATCGTAAACGATCAGTCTAAGATTGGTTGGGTCATGAAGAGTTTTAAGACTTGGTGGGAAATTGCAAAAGACTGGTTTTGGAAGAGTGAAGTGCTAATTGCTTTTAAAGATTATTCCAGGAGCGAAGAACAACGCAATGTGTTGTGCAACATGGTGGGCCTGGTTTTTCCACAGGTAGTGCTGTGACTAATACTTGGTCCATGTGCAAGCCAGATAAATTTGCTGCTGCAAACACTGCTGTGGCTGCTGTCTGATGATACTTGAATTCAAACCCTCTCTCTTTCACCACCCTCAGAGCACACATCTACCCACTTGCCATTCTGCTGGTACTTTTGCCACTCTGTTGCTGTACTCAATAGGAAGTCTCATTCTATTGAGGCTAATTGCCCTGTTAGCAAGAAAGATGCATCAAACATTTCAGTCGAACCCCATTACAGATTCCGATTAATCAAACTAGCTTAATTCATCTCGCCAAAAGCGCACACATACTTTGTGTATACAGACAGTACTGTGCAAAAGTTTTGGTTATTCTAATGGTATTCATACTTTAGAGTAAATTAATCAATTAATCAGTGATAACAGTCATATGTTTATCACCCCGCACGCGAAAAGCGGAATTTAGTAATCGGTCATGTACGTACAGTGCCTATAGAAAGTCTACATCCCTTTCAAAATTTTCACCTTTTGTTGCCTTATAGCCTGGAATTAATATAGATTAAATCAGACTTTTTCCAATTTATTAAAAATATAAAACTAGAATATCTTGGTTGGATAAGTGTCCACTCCCCCCTCCCCCCCATCCCCCGCCCCCCCTTATAATAGCAATTGTAAATGAGCTCAGGTGTAACCAATCACCTTCAAAATCACACACCAAGTGAATTGGCCTCCACCTGTGTTAAATTGTAGTGATTCTGATTAATTAAGAATAAAATCAGCTGTTCTTGTATGTTTCCTCTGCTGGGTAGTGCATTCCACAGCAAAGACACAACCATGAGCACCATGGAGCTTTCAAAAGACCATGTGCAAGCCAGATAAAGATAAAGTTGTGGAAAGGCACAGATAAGGGGATGGGTATAAAAAATATTTCAAAGGCCTGGAATATCCCTTGGACAATCATCAAGATCAATCATCAAGTCAAGACAATCATCAGGAAGTGGAAGGCGTATGGTACCACCCAGACCCTGCCTAGATCAGGCCGTCCCTCCAAACTGGATGACCAAGCAAAAAGGAGAATGATCAGAAAGGCCACCAAGAGGCCTTTATGGCAAAGATTGTTCACTGTGTGCATGTGAAAACGATATCCCAAGCACTCTACAAGTCTGGCCTGTACGGTAGGTTAGCAAAAAGAAAGCCATGACTCAAAAAAGCTCATCTTGAGTCCTGTTTGAGGTATGCAAGAAAACACTCAGGAGATTCTGAAGCCATGTGGCAAAAATTTGTGGTCTGGTGAAACCAGGATGGAACTTTTTGTTGGGACACAAACCCAACACAGCACATCACCCAAAGAACACCATCCCTACTGTGAAGCATGGTGGTGGCAGCATCATGTTATGGGGATGTTTCTCATCAGCAGGGATGGCCACTTATCGGGATAGAAGGGAAAATGGATGGAGCAAAATACAGAAAAATCCTAGAAGAAAACCTGCTGCCTTCTGCAAGAAAACTGAAATTGGTTTGGAAGTTCACCTATCAACATGACAACGACCTGAAGCACACAGCCAAAGCTACACTGGCGTGGCTAAGGAACAAAAAGATATATGTCCTTGGGTGGCACAGTCCGAGCCCTGAACTATATCCAATCGAAAATCTGTAGCATGACTTGCAGATTGCTGTCCATCAAAACTCCCCACACAACTTGACTGAGCTTAAACAGTTTTGTACAGAAGCATGGGCAAATATGCCCAATCGAGGTGCGCAAAGTTTGTAGAGACCTATCCCAACAGACTCACAGGTGTAATTTTTGTCAAAGATGCTTCCACCAAGTATTAACTCAGGGGGGTGGACACTTATCCAACCAAGATATTCTAGTTTTGTATTTTTAATTAATTTTCTGAAATTTGTAGTATTTGTTTTTTCACTTGGAAGTTGTGGGTTAGGATGTGTAAATAAAGGTGGGAAAAGGCTGATTTAATGCAATTTAATTATAGGGTAAAATGCAACAAAAAGTGAAAATTTGGAAAGTGGGTGTAGACTTTCTATCGGCTCTACATGTCTGCATTTTGTCAAGAGCGTATATCGAAAACGGTTCAACAGAGGAAATTGAAACTTTACCACATGTTACATAACCATTTGATATAGCGCATATTGAAATTAGAAATCATAAAAATTAGAATCATTGGAATCGCTTCAGCCTTTATTGTGCTAGGCTGGTGAAAAAACAGGGAAGAAGTATCATGTGGGGTTTCAATGATTTATATTGAAAACTTTGGTTTCAATACTCCTGATTTATACTTTGGCGAGCTATTCTTGTGCCTTTATCAGTCTTGGTAGTTATGAAGACACTCAAA
This sequence comes from Myxine glutinosa, assembly GCF_964187855.1. Classification (NCBI taxonomy): domain Eukaryota; kingdom Metazoa; phylum Chordata; class Myxini; order Myxiniformes; family Myxinidae; genus Myxine; species Myxine glutinosa. Next base: position 86,351,783 of record NC_136267.1, on the reverse strand, counting down.
CGAGAATAAAAGCTACTTTGTAAGGGCTTATTTATGTACTCTATAGCAGACTTTTCAAAGTACAATTTGTACACATTCACCTCAGAAGTGTAGATAGATACAATTACAAATTTGCCACCTCAATAAAAAACAGAAGAGTTGGCTTGCACCAAGTCCTCCTCAAGACTGCGCAGAGTAAGTATTCAATAAGTACCATCTAGTTATTGTAAATTAACAGCCTTTATAAATTTGTGTGAAACAAACTGCTTCAGTAAATAACAAGAACAGTGTCATTCTATAAGATTAGTCAACACCTTGTGTGTCCACTCTTTGCCTTCTGGAGTGCCATCACTCTTTTACTCATGCCTCCTTGTATGACTGAAGCGTTCTTGCAAGAATAGTGTGCCAAATATCCTGCAGTTAATTCCATAGTTCTGTAAGGTTAGTTGGGTTCCTCTTTTTCTTTTCTCTTTCCAGGTAATTCCATATGGCCTCGGTTTTTTTATTATTATTATTATTATTATTATTTGTATACAGGAAGCTCGTTTGGCTCGTGAAAGAGCTAACATTTATCACACAAAAAATCAAACAGACACACAAAGTATATAATAAGGGGAGCGGTAGACAAGATGGGGAGAGAAAGGGAAGCACACAAACACAACATTTGAGAGCAGGGACATCGGAAGATCTGTGGGAGGGAGAGGGCTTGGGGGGGGGGGGGGGGGTGGGTAGGGGGGGGGGGGGGATGGGAGAAGTACAAAACAAGGACACTGCAAGGACTTCCAGGAAGGAAGTTGGTATTTCAAAAAAGTGAATCTGGGGTGAAATTAGGGGGGTAGAAAAGATCAAGGTTTTGGATGGGGGAAGATAAGAGATGGTGGTGAACAGCTGTTTTAAAGACCTGGAGGGAGGAGTGGGATTGAAGAGAGTGAGGGAGTTTGTTCCAGAGGCAGGATAAAAGAGGAATGAAGGAGTGAAGGTGAGCAGAGAGTCTTGATTTTGGCAGTTTAACCATAAGAGGGTTGCAGGCAGATCTTGTGCAACCTGTAGGAATATTTGGGGGACAGAGCCCAGAGAGAGCTGGGGGAGCAAGGCCGGAGAGGAGTCGGTAGAAGACAAAGACCACCAACCTGCCTGCGGTAAGTAAGTGAAAGGCCCTCGGAGTTAGCTTCATCGCAGGAGATTCTAATGATTCTGAAGGCTTGGGTTTCAACAGCGTGAAGCCGAGCTAGGTGTGAGGCAGGAGCACCGGCCCAGAGGAGAGAACAGTATTCCATTGAGCTGCGGATGAAAGCCTTGTATGTGGTGAGGAGCTCGGGTGTGCCAAGGAAGGACTTCGCACGACGGAGGATGCCCAGTCTGCGACTGGCTTTGGAGGCCAGATTTGAAATGTGGTTTTCCAGGAAAGATCATGGCAGATAGTGAGACCCAAAAGCTTGAGTGACAGAACTTCTTGGAGAGGATTATTCAGAAAGTGGATGGGAGTGTTGTCCAGTCGGTCTTTTCGGAGAGACATAGTAAGAGTGTGATATTTGTCAGGATTGAAAGACATGTTCCACTTGTTTGACCAGTCTGTGATTTTGTCCTGGTCTGCAGAGAGTGAGGAGGTTGCAGACTGCCGATCTGAGGGATGAAGAATGGAGCGACAGAGAGTAGAGTCATCAGCAAAAAGTATTCATCATCGAAGTATCATCAGCTAGAGAGGATTTTCAAGAGAGTCAGAGAGATCATTGATGAAGACCAGAAAAAGCACAGGGCCCAGAACACTGCCTTGGGGAACTCCAGCCTGAACAGGAAGGGGAGATGAGAGAAACCCATTCAGGGCCACACATTGACTACGACCAGAGAGGAAGTCCGCAAGCCATGAGTGGAGATTTCCATGGATTCCATAGGAGGAGAGTTCGGTGAGCAGAGCGGTGTGCCAGACCGTATCGAAGGCACGTGATATGTCAAGGGAGACAGCTCTAATTTCCTGTTTGGCATTGAGGACCTCCATCCATTGTTGAGACAGCAGAAGCAGCATGTCCAGAGTAGAGTGACCTGGTCTGAATACAAATTGATGATGGGAGATCAAGCCATTGGAGAAGAGGAAGGATTTGACATCCAAAGCAATGATGGATTCAATGACTTTGCTGATAATTGGGAGAAGGCTGATTGATCTGTAGTTGCAAGGATCTGTTTTTGCACCTGTTTTGTGTAAAGCGGTGATGTTGGCTGATTTCCAAGCTGATGGCCGATGACCTTGAGCAAAAGAGAGGGTGAAGAGAGCAGAGAGAGGGAGTGAAAGAGCGGCAGAGCCTTCTCATGCGAATCATGTCTACACCCTGGGAGGCCATTCTTACATTTGGAACATACGAGCTGTAACGTTGTTCTCCAAATACAGTTTTGCTATATTGGAAGTGTGTTTTGGATTGTTATGTTGTTGGAAAATGAATCCTCTTCCAATTAAACGATTTCCACTAGGAGCTGTATGATGCTGCACTATTTTTATGGGATACAGGGTGTTTCAAAAAGAATGATACAACTTTAAACGTTTATTTACATAGAAACAGAAACCTCAGGAACGTGAACCAAACATTTCTTGAAAGCATAGAATAGAATAGAATGATCGTTTTTGAGGCCATTTTCCCTGCCAGAGCAGGGGTTAGCCTTGCGGGCCCCATGACAATCATGGTTCCCTGTTTGAGGCAATGTTTTTATGGCCGGATGCCCTTCCTGACGCCAACCCTTGGTCGCCTCTTACGATGCGCAGGGATACGGTGTACCTATTCTAAACTGGGGTACACACCGTGATCATTCATCCCAGCAAGCTGGTACTCAATTTGCCGACCTCGGCATATGACATGACATGGTATTGTACTCATGACAAAGCATATGACATGGTATTTTCTATCACTGATTGCTATTGCAGTAAGTCACTGCTAGAGTTAGTTAGAGGCCAAGGTCTGAAATTGGCATTGACGCAAAATCCTTGTAATTGACGTTCTCGATGTGTGTCCCTCCGCGGTTCAGACAGGCATTGATCCTGACTCCAAAGTTCTGTCCAACTTTCCTGTAGATCTCACGTGGTTCTGCCCCCCAGAAAATGTTGTCATGGTTGGTGATGGCACCGTTCAAGTGGAAATGGGCTTCATCACTGAACCACATCAGGTTGATCCAGTTTGGGTACCGCTCCATCCTGTCACTGAGCCAATTGCACATATCAAGTCTCCTTCTCATGTCATCTTGACTCAGTTTATGCCTAATAGAGATGATGTATGGGGAAAGCTTCAGTTCCTTAGTGAGGATACACCAGACTGATGTTGGTTTGATGCCCAGCTCCTGGGAGCACTGGCGGTGGGACGTCTTGAGACTGTCCACTGCAGAATCCCGCATGGTGTCGATGTTGGCTTGGTTCTTGGTTACTACTGCTGGCCTGCCACTGTTGCCCTTGCTCTGGTTGTGCACTGTACCCTTGTGCACAAAATGTTTCACAATATGTTGAATGGCACAATTTGTGGGTCCATCACGTGTTCTGAGGTCGTATTCCAGGCAGAACCTCTGGCGGGTGTCTACATATGATTTAGTCTCATACCACAGAGCCACCACTTTTGTCTTCTGCTCCACTGTCAATGGCATAGTTGAGGTCCGGAGCTAGAACTCCCAGGGAACAAATGCCACAATAACTCCACGGCTCAGAGCTAACACATAGAACATAGTGTTACGGTTCTGTGAACCGGCCCTGAAGGTAATTGCATCCAACATACAGGTCCCTCAACATAGTTATTTCCATTATGTAATATTGGAGTAGACCCTTCCCTTGTGTAGCGAGTTAGAATGTGATACAATGCGTTGGTGAAGGTTAGAGAGGTTTTTCCCTCCTTTTCTCACCATTTCCTAGGGGGTAATTGTTACGTATGCACATTGTGTTTTAGTTTAATAGCTCCGTGGTGCGTGTGCGAGTTAGTCGTGGTGCGTGTGTGAGTAGTCCCCATAGCGCGCCAAAATGCATTTTGATCGCGCGCCGAATCCCAACTGCCACTCGTCCTCCCCATCTCTAAATCTTCCCTTCAGATACAAGATAAGGACACAACACTTAGCTTTTCGTAAACACATTTTTAGTTACGCTTTATTTCGGTTTCATTGTAATTTTCAGTTAAGTTTAAATGACATGAAGACATTAAACGCACTGTAAGCTCCCCAGACCCGACAACCCCTCAACTCGATAACCACCACTTTGTCCCAACTGGCACGCATAACCACGACCCCATCTAATTACCCCGCAGACACTGCCGCTGGCCAAGAAGCACGAGAGGGGAAAGGCATGGGGAAATGGCGGTGGTGGTGGATTGACACTTCCTCTCCGTACTTGGTTAAACACTCAAACAATGAGGAGCTAATTAGCCACCGGCATCTCGTTGACACCTTATTGCTCTGCTCACTCACCACAACAAGTGCCAGCTTCCCGGCGTTCGCCCCAGCACCCGCAAACCTGTCCTGCGAGCACAGCTCATGTTAATCACGGAACTCCATCACTTGTCGTGGCTGGACGACCGACTGGACGAAACAATGCAGAGGTCTGGCGAGGGCAAGGCTAATCGGGGATGCCAATGAGCAGGCGTAGTTGTGCCAAGGGAATTATTGATCCACTTTTAGGCCCTGCTTCCGCTAAGAGATTATAAAAGAGCCGGAGGTCAGATACTCGGCGCATTGTTTTTTAGTCTGGTTATGAACAAGATACTGGTGCTTGTACTGTCCGCTGCTGACTCGTGGTGCTTTGTGGGGAGAAGCGATGTGGGGGAGTGGTTGCTGTGAAAGTGGGTTGGACCTGGGGCTGAGCCTTGGGCAAGTGGAGCAGGTGCTGTGGAGAGCGCACCAATTATGGCCAGACCAAGCCATACTTATACATATATTTTAGTAGTTCTCACACAGTTGGTTGTTTATCTCATGTGTCCTTTTCTCAGCTATCTTGATTTTATCGTTCTCCCTTGAATGCAGACTCACCATTGTAAGTTTTATTGTGGTTTCTTGTAATTCACATTAATTTAACTGGTGTTGTTTATTTAAATAATTTATTATTACCTACTGTAAAATAAATCAACAAACTGTTTCCTGCATATTTTCTTTATTCCTGCATATCTCCCCTCTGGGCTAGTGCTCCTGCCTCACACCTAGCTCGGCTTCACGCTGTTGAAACCAAAGCTTTCAGAATCATTGGAATCTCCCGCGATGAAGCTGATTCTGAGGGCCTTTCACTCTCTCCCCACAGGCAGGTTGGTGGTCTTTCTGTCTTCTACCGACTCCTCTTCGGCCTTGCTCCCCCAGCTCTCTCTGTGCTCTGTCCCCCAAATATTCCTACAGGTCGCACAAGAACTGCCAGCAACCCTCTTATGGTGAAACTGCCAAAATCAAGACTCTCTGCTCACCTTCACTCTTTCATTCCTCTTTTTCCCACCTCTGGAACAAACTCCCACACTCTCTTAAATCCCACTCTTCCCTCCAGGTCTTTAAAACAGCTGTTCAAACTCTTATCTTCCCCCATTCAAAACCTTGATCTTTTCTACCCCCGTTTATACACCCCAAACCCACCTCTTTCAATCCCCGACTTTATTCTTGAAATTCCTAGTAGTGTCAATTTGTTGCTCTCTCTCTCATGCAATTTGTTTTATACCGTGTACCCCTTCCCTCCCCCTTACCCCCCCCTCCCCCCTCTCTCCCTTCCACAGATCTACCGACGTCCCTGTTCTCTACTGTTGTGCTTGTATGCTTCCCTCTCTCTCCCCATCTTGTCTCCCCCTCCCTTTATTGTTTTATGTGTCAGTTTATGTTTTTTCTGTTTTATATGCTAATGTGTGTTTAATGTGCTAGCTCTTACACGAGCCTCAATGTTGTATACAAAATAATAATAATAATAATAAAATAAAATAATTTTTTTAAACATATATAATAATAAAATAACGATTAACATCGACGCTGGAAGGATGGAATGAACGGATTAATTCCCTGGACTGCGTTCTAATTATAGGAGATTCGCGTGTGTGCGGGCATGTGAAGAGCGACACAGGAACCTTATTTCTTTTAAAATCAATGGGATTATTGCCTGAAACGAATAACGAGGGAAGATAAATTCATTAAATAATCATATACAAAAAGCTACAGACCTATGGAGCCACACACACCAGATTTTATCATAGATGGGGAGGGCAATGAAAACCAGGTGGGCTTTAGTTCTGTTGTGGTAATGGAGGAGGAGGTAGCGCTGAGCAGCCACAAAAACAGATGAGAGGATGGAGAGGCAGGACGGTGATGCAGACAAGGGGGGTGACGAAACAGGCACAAGGGGAAGGCAAGAACAAGGGTAGGCAGGCAGACAAACAAAGAACACGTCTCCTCGGGAGCGTGATCAAACCTTCCCTTGCACGATGTCAATTCTCCTCAGAAGCTCACCTCAAAGCGTGTTTTATTTAGTCTCCTCAGAGTCCACCACCCGTACAACACACGGAGTCCATCCTCCCCTTGCTCTCCGGACACTCTACACCCTCAGAGGCATTCATAGCTCCGCCCCCATCTGGAGACGATCATCACTCCGCCCCCTCTCTCCCAAGACACACCCAATCCCACCCAGGGGATTACAAGAGGCTAGACACACATTCGTTTAACTTTAAACCCTAGTTATTTAATACAACGCACCACCCTCCGTATGGAGCACTTTCAAACAACACCATCCTTAAGCTGGCGTGTCCCTGCTTATTACATCGAGATTAGCTAACTACTCATACACTGACCATACTACTCGATGCATTAATTCTAACTGTACTAAGGTAATCTCTACCCTCCTTCCCCCCTACAAATGTAATATGTAATATATGTAGAACAAAAATGAAACTTTTTCGGTTTCTTAATTTATTTTATATACTTGAAGGTAACTGTGATGGTAAATAGACTTTCTAGTGGGGGGGGCCAATGTAGCAGATTGAAATGCCCGGTGAAATTGCTTGTTAATTTTTGGACACTGGTTGGGCTGTCTTTAGGGATGATATAAGTTCTAGAAAAAATATGTCTCCAATTGTTTCAAGTTCTTTATGGCGGCCATTTTGGATTTTCAAAATGGCGGATGTCGAAAACGTAAAATTCCATTATCTTGGCTTCTAAATGACCTAGAGTTTCGATTCTGGTGTCCAGTTGTACATTTTTGGGGATAGAGAATTGAATGAAACCTTCTTTAATAACCTACAAGGGATAAAAATAGGTTTTTATGGCACAGCCGAACCAGTGTCCAAAATCTAACTTAATGCACATCTATCTTAATTGTTATTTGTTATTTGTATGTTCCAGATTCGTGACCCTGAGCTATGATGGAGCCAAAAAGCAAGAAAACCAAGAAAGAAACTGATTTCACACTTTGCATTCAGTGCCAGGATCCCCAAGGTGCACTAGTGACTGAGCCAGCACTGGGCTCATATGCAAAGTTTCTCCAGTTCATCCAGGAGAGGGCACGATATGGTGATGCCGACTTCAAACAGATCAGCGAACGATTAAGCTGTTTCACTGCCACTGACTTGAGGAACAATAAAGCAAAGTGGCACCGGGCATGTTATGGATCTACATGCAACACTGCTCACCTGGAGCGTGCTAGAGTTCGCCACCAGAAAGCCTGCGAACATGGCGACACCCAGCATCTTCATAAGAGGTGTGGACGTCCTTCTTCTGCACCTGCCGCTGCAAGTACCTCAGGTTCTACGCAAGACGAGACTCTTCGCTTCACACGTTCATCATCAACTCCATTCAACAGAGACCTTTGTTTCTTCTGTCAAGAGGTCACTAAGGAAAGTGTACATGTTGTATGCACGTTCAACGCAGGTAAACAGCTGAAGAAAGCTGTTGAAGAAGGCAGCAACCACAAGTGGAAAGTTCAGCTGAGTGCTGCCATCAGTGCACATGATGCTCATGCGATCGACGTCAAGTATCATCTCCCATGCTGGGTGCAGAATGTCCAACGTGCTCCCAAGAGTGGGACATCAAGTGATGACAAAGAACACATACTGCAAGAAACTAATGTTATCAAAATAGCCGCAGACATTGAGTTTGTCAGCCTTGTTCGCTCTCTACTCCAAGCTGGTGAAATTCTCAACATGTCTGACCTGAAGTCGGTTTACTCCAGGATTCTTGACAATAATGGTGTGCACAATGTCCCATCACCTACTACCCAAGGCATGAAGGAGAAAATCAACTCTCACATTGATGACGTTCACTTCATGAAACCAAAACGTCGAAACGAGTCAGACTGTGTATTCTCCACTGCCGTGCGTGATGCAGCTGTCGAAGATGCAATGACGAAGACAAATGAAAAAAACATCGAACAACTGTTTGAGAGTGCCTCTGTTCTCCGCAGTGCCATTGCTTGTCAGAACAAGCACCCATGGCAATTTGAAGGAGAAATGAACACTGATGATGCTGAAAAGCATGTACCCAAAGTACTCTATGCTTTCCTCACCTCTAAGATCACCTTAGACATGGCCCTGTATGAGCGAGCCAAACAGCTGGAGATGACCAGAGATGACTGCAAAGGCAAGTGGGTACTGCGACTAGGGGAGATGCACACTGTGATGGCTGCACTGAGGGCTGCTGGGAATGCCATAGAGGACAGTGGTCTTGACGAGGCTTGGTCTGAGGCTGATATCTATGGCCCAACAACGACCAGACAAATACTGGAAGCCAAGCACATGAAGAGGGCTTTGGAGGCCCACATCACCACTGTCCAAGCCCTCTTCGACCTCTATGTGGACGAATTCTTCCAAGAGCATCCCCATCTGAGGGGCCCATGTACCCAGTCAGCACAACAGGTTGCCCAGAGCTGTCATCTACACAACCGAGAGGAGATGACAAGCGCGCAGAACAACATGCTAGCTGTCCTCGAGTCAAACGAAGTCCTGGAGGCCATGGCAAAGTTTGATGAGAGGAAAGAAGCCAAGAGTCCACTGTTCAAGTTTGTGCGACGCTACATGCGGATGATAATGCTGATATACACATTCATCCGTGCCACCCGTGATGGACAATTTGAGCTTCACCTGTCTTCACTGGATGAGATGTGCATATACTTCTTTGCACATGACAAACAGAAATATGCCAGGCTGACTCCCCGGTACCTTGCAGAGATGAAGGCCCTGAAGATGACAGATCCAGGGATCTACCAAGAGTTCATGGATGGGAACTTCAGTGTCCATAAGAATGAAATCCCCTTCTGTGCTGTAGGTGTGGACCATGCACTGGAGCACATCAACAGGATCATGAAGGTGACAGGGGGTATTGTGGGCATTACCCAGAATGCCAGTGCCCGCGAAAGGTTCTTTCTGACAGCACCAGAGCTGAGTAGGCTTGCTGAAGAAGCCCGTCAGATGGCTGGCTCACAATCAGCTACACGCAAGGAGCACCACGACCTATCAACCACAGTCTGGGCTCGGCAGGAAGACAGCATTCGTCGACTGAAGAATGTGATCAGAGAGTCCATGAATCCCATGACGCATGAGGGTGAAGACCTGACGACTATCATCACCAAGGTGGTGATGCCAGCTGAAGTACAGAAGGATGTCTGCAACCAAGATGAGATTGGTCAGAAAGCGTATAACACGTTTGTTGCAGAGCGCATCAACACAAATGAAATCAACCTTTGGGCCAGAATGGGAAAGGTCAAACTGAAGATGTGGAAGAGTGCCAGGAAAGCTGTGAAGCACAAACTGGCAGACAAGGTTGTAGAGCTGAAAGACGACAGGTCACTGTTTGCGCGCATGCTGATCGTGGCCCGCTCACGACCAGAGATCAACTTGAAGGATGCCATAGGTCAATATGAATTCACCGCGCTTCCACGAACCCTCTTTGCAATGGCTGGGACACTACTACCATGCACAGACAAAAGCAAGCTCATGGGCATCCTAGAAGATCTACCCAAGAAGTCAACTGGCACTGGTCAGCAGCCAGACGACGACAATCCTGAACATACTCCACCCCCTCCCAAGAAGGTGACTGTCATAGACGGCATGGCATTAGTGCAAGCAATGGGTAAGCCACAATGGGTCAAAACATGTGCCCAGTGGGCTGGCCATTTCAATGCAACACTGGACTGCAAGACCAACGGGTATGATGAAGTCCACCTCGTGTTTGACCGATATGATCTGCCAAATTCACTGAAAGAGGCCACACGGGGGAGGCGCCAAGGTGGCAAGCCGCCCACTGCTTACCACGTTCAAGACAGCACCCCGATTGGGAAACTGACAGCAAAACAGTTCCTGTCGCACACCAACACCAAAGATGAGCTAACTGTCTATCTGGCAAAGAAAGCTCTGTGTCACTTTGAGGGGACTACCAAGGTCTTCATCGTCACTTCAAGGCAGGATGTCTTCTCCAACTGCATGGATGTACAGCATCTCCGTAGCTCCCAGGAGGAGGCTGATACGAGGATCTTTCTTCACAGTCTAGATGCCGTCCGAAGAGGTGCAACACAGCTGTACATTCAGTCACCTGATACTGATGTATTCATCCTAGCACTCCACCGGTACCATGAACTATGCAAAGACACATACTTCATCACGGGTGTGGGGAACAAGAAGAGGCAAATCTCACTGGAACCAATAGTACATGAACTTGGTGTCAGGAAGGCTGCAGCCCTACCAGGATTCCATGCATTCACGGGAGCAGACCAGACTGGTCGGTTTGCCGGCAAGGGAAAGCTCACATGTTGGCAAGCCCTCAATAGGTGCTCTGTTGAGGTGGTATCTGCGTTTCATGACCTTGGGGCCTCTGAGGAGCTGAGAGCTGACACAGAAAGTGACATTGAGGCATTTGTATGCCAGCTGTATGAGCCTCGTACTACAGTTGTGGATGTGGGCAAGCTGAGGTGGAGACTGTTTACCAAGAAACAGCTAGAGGCACAGAAGCTGCCACCAACACGGGGAGCTTTACATGAAGCCATTGCTCGTGCACATTTCCAGGCCATGGTGTGGCATCAGGCTGATGTACCGGACCCCCAGCTTCCACAACCAACAGAACATGGATGGAGAGCAGAAGGAGATCAGCTGGTGCCCATCACAACCAAGGACCCTCCAGCCCCAGCTGCCATCACACATCTAATCAAATGTAACTGCAAGAAGACCCAATGCATGTCTCACTGCTCATGCAGGTCTCAGCATCTCAACTGTTCTGAGATGTGTATGTGTGGGGCAGATGAAGAGGTGTGTGGTAACACGGGTCAGGAGCGCCCCATGGGAATCGATAACACTGATGATGAGGAGGATGGAGATCCTTCAATGTAACAATGAACACTGCCAACTAAAAATATTGCACAAAGACATTATAAGTGTACATTTGAACACTAAAGTCCAGCCTTTATGTGATTTAGAAGTGAAAATGATGGAAAAAAATATATATATGTGTTGGCATAAGTGCGTGAAAATCCAAGATGGCTGCCATAAGAACCCTTTTGATCATATGTAGGTGTATAAATGTGTGTTTATTGGATTAAGTATCCGCAAATATGTACATTTGGACACCAAAATTAACACTCTAGGTCATTTAGAAGCCAAGATAATGACAATTTCGGTTTTCAACAAACGCCATTTTGATAATCCAAAATGGCCGCTATAAAGAACTTGAAAAAAATGGAGACATATTTTTTCTACAACTTCTATCATCCCTAAAGACAACCCAACCAGTGTCCACAAATTAACATTTGAATTCAACGGGAAAACATTGGCCCCCCCACTATTCACAGAAACTTGAATTATTATCTACCTATATTGCACACTTATAACTTACTAAAAATGTTTAATGGGGAATAGCACCACAAAAGTGAAAATAACCCAAACCTATGCATGTGTGTGTATATATTTGTTGTGGCCACGGGTTTCGGGGTTTATTACGATGGAGAGCCTCTGTTCCCGCTGGACTACCGGGCCTGAGGCCACCGGGTGCAGATAACGCAGCGACTCAGGCAGGTTACTAATCAACTACGAACGTCAATTAGTCGACCAGGTTCCCCAGGGTCGTCTGTCCGATTACCGTTTATCTGTGGGTGACGTGGTTTTCCAATCGGCTTTCGCGCCCTCAATGTGCACTGATATTATCTTAGGTTTTAATCAGATGCAGCCGAGCGAAAACTGCCAGTGCACATCGGACAATGCTGCAGCCATTCTGTGGGAACTGAAACATCTCACCTAACCTAGTATGGGCTACACTAAACCAATTAAGGAAATGACAGGCACAGACAGATCGGAAGAACAAAAATGCGGTGTTTATTCACACAAAAGGGGGCGAGTACAATTATGTGCACAGTCAAAGCAATTATTTTTGTTGTGTGCAAGCAGGGAAGGACATAAGACATGCAATTGGGGAGGATTCATACATTTGTGATAATACACAAAGCAAAAAGACAGTGAAGAGCGAACCAGTAATTATCCCCGTTATTACAAACTTAAGAAATAACATGATGTTGGTGCCAATTGACATCACATCGTCAATTTTTAAAAGAGGGAGAGAGAGTTTGAGGTTGTTCCACCCTCTACCTTTACCCTCTACTAAAAAAGTAGGATGAAGCTGTCTTTAGCATTCCCCCAACCGGAGGATGAGGCGATCTTTAGCATTTCCCCCAAAAGGAGGGGAAGGCGATCTTTCTTTGGCAGTTTTAAATCCAGAAGCATGTTTTTGGGAGATTGGAATGCGCTTCCAAAATAGATGCTGAAGCCAGTCCAGCCAATAATGCATTGCTCGTTAGTCTGTACCTGGCCGACTAGTGACCATATCAACTTGTTCAAATGTGCTCTTTGGATAGGGTCATGACAAGCAACTGGCAAGGCTTTGATTGCGGGTGGTCTGACATGATCACCAACATTGTAGGGCTGCAATAGAAGGTGTGTCAGTGTGATACTTCACTTCTTCTGTTTAGGCTTAGGTGGAGACGATGTGATCTGTAATTTCCGAGCTGTGGACACCTTGGGTTGGACTGCAATGTAATTAACACGATGAGAAGTGCCTCCGCCACTCAACGTTTCTTCAACCTGGTCAATATTAGCAATTGCTGGAACTGTAGTGACACCCAGGTGAATGTTGTTTGGAAGCAGGTAGCCTTGGCCATGTAACTCTTCAAGCTTTGTGAGCCATAATTTAGTCTCAATCTCTTCCATCTGGGGGTACAAAATTCCATTGCACAGGTCGTTTAGTATTCCTATTATCTCTACATTTCCAGCGAGTGTGCTAACCGCCCATTTAGTGCAATGTGCTTAGCAGTTTTATTACTTCCTCCATCAATGGCATCCTTGCTATAATTCACAGACCGGGGTGTTTGCCGCGCTACTCCTACAGTTCTGGACTGACCTTTTTTTAAATTTTTTTTTATTTATGTTGAAGGCTCCAGTCACGGACTGAACTTGCATCCAGACTTGCTACATTGGATCAACAATCAGCATATGCTCCAAAGCCAATTCCCATGTACAAAGCATGACCCCAATTAGTGTATAGGGGTGTTTTTATCTTTGCCAGTGGTCTTGGGGGGGGGGGGGGGAGGCTGGGGGAGGGGCAGAAAGGGAGGAGGGATGTATCGTGTAGTGCTGCCTCCACATGGGAGAGGGTATTACAAGTCCCACAGTTTACAGTACAGTATTCCTGTCCCCACGTTTTCCAGGGCAGTGAGGTGTTTTGTATTATAACCAGTAGGCATGTTTTTGCTTCATGCACGCAACCCTGGTTATTAGCCCTCGTTGGACTTGGTCTGAAACGGGGGCGTATGGAAGTCTCATCCATGCGTACCTTCATCCGCAACCATATCTCTGACATGTATAGACCGATTTTGTTCATACTTGACACAAAGACAATACATGATTAATGGTGTGCATATGCACCTCATTTTGTTTTGGGATGTGATCAAAGATGGCCAACTGGCAGCCATTTTAAATGTAAAAAAGCCGATATTGAACACGTCCTCAACCATTTCTCGGAAAAGCATTTACCGATGTTTTTCAAACTTGGCGGACAGATAAATGAATGATGGCTTACATATGCACATCATGTTATTTCGAGATCAGATCCAAGATGGCCGACTGATGGCATTTTGTTACTTAAACGTGTCCACAAGCATGAGATATGAGTGGACTTGGATATGAGTGACTTGGATATGAGTGACTTGGATATGAGTGACTTGGATATGAGTGGACCGATTTTGTTCAAATTTGGTAGAAAGTTTGTAGTAGAAACTTGGTAGGTAGAAAAATAATACATGAGAGTATACATATGCAGAAGATTTTGTTTTGTAATCCAACCAAGGATGGCCGACTTGTGGTTTTAACTCTGTCCAGCCAAATTAATTAAACTATGACATTTTATTTTCATGGCTATAGTATGACATTTGTCTTTCTCCTTGTTTATTTTATTTTCAGGAGCAATTGAGGCAGCTGTCAGTTGCCTTTACACCACCCAAAGAAAAGTATGTGTCAGAAGAACGTGTTGATGTTTGGAACAAGGTCGTCCGTATGGCGGGTACTCTGCTAGTACAGTATACACAATCCTGGCCAAGAGAGAGGATAAGTCATTGTACTCTGGACAACACTGGCTTTTCTGCATCATTTGATAGAAGGGTCTGCAGGAATGCTGTAAGGAAGGATGGTCGGGCAGCAATAAGTCCTTATCCAACTCATCTGGATGTGATGGCCAGCCATTGTCTGATTGTGATTGTGAAACCTTAATGTCCTCGCTTATGTAGAGGGTTGCCTTTTGTACAATGTGTACGATCAGTATAACCTTCTTTGTCGAACTGCAACTCTCGCTTGATTTAATATGCTCCAAAGCCAATTCCATCAACGATAAGTTGTCAGAAACCGCAAGAAGTTTACCATGTTCATTTGAGAAAATTCTCAAACTGTCTTTGAATTTCTCCTCTAATTTCCAACGAATGTGATTCCTGGTGTGTCTGTGCACTTCCGCAATGCCCAATGAGGTCATCTACATGACAAGTTTGCCTGTCATCTCACTCATTAAGACCACACTGACTTGAAAATATATCTGACCGAATATTTGCAAACAATATCTCACAAGCATCCCACTCAACGTCTGTGCTCTCGAACCGCATCATCCAGGCTGGCCAAACAGTCCATGCTGTTTCCTTTGAAGCACACGACGTGCTTTCTTTGTGTGCCTTTGTTTTCCTATGTCCACCACCTGGCCTCTCCTAAAAACAGGAGGTTTTATATGGTAATATTACCCTATCTGCTTATGATGGACACACACTGCCTCCTCAGTGCATGTATAACAAGGCGACTTGCTCTGACAAATCTCCTGTTACAACAGTAAATGTAGCCTATGCGATCACAAGATCCATGCTACTTTTAACACCGTCTGGCTAAAGATCCCTCCTTCCACCTCCACCCCTATTATTGAACGTAAATTAGCTTCTAAAGTTTTGCTCACACAGCGATAATAATTGTTGCTGGAACAATTGTATTATTTAAAGCAGCTTTTGTGAAGTTTTCCTAGCACTGAGGTTGTTACTGGGACCATCGTATTATCATTCCTGGAAAGTAATTTTTTAAAAGTATTGTTATTCTCCCAATGTTTGTTTTTGTGATTTCTACATTGACACTTCTTGCTCATCCTTTGCAAGATATTCGAAAGATCTTGTAGCTTCAATTACTTTCCTTATTCTCATAAACTTTGATCCCACATGCCTACTGACAATCTCCTCTTGTCTAACTAATCATTGTTTGCATGTACACCATCATTCATTGTTTGCATGTTTGCATGTCGAAATGCTCAACATGGTCAGTCCATTAACCTGCTGCCTTGTCTGTACACTACCGGTCAAAAGTTTTAGAACACCTCAATTTTTCCAGTTTTTATTGAAATTTACGCAGTTTAATGTCTCGATGTACTCTGAAATTAAGCATAGAACAAGTAAACAATTGGAGATAAAAAGAAATCATAGAATCATTTTGTTGAACAAAATTTAATTTAAAATTACCGATGTAACTTATTAAATTACTGATGTATTATAATTACTGATGTATTTAATTTACTGATGATGTATTTAAATTACTGATGTATTATAATTACTGATGTATTTAATTTACTGATGATGTATTTAAATTACTGATGTATTATAATTACTGATGTATTTAATTTACTGATGATGTATTTAAATTACTGATGTATTATAATTACTGATGAATTATGTAAAAAAAATTACTGATATAGCATCAGGAAGGGCATCCGGCCATAAAAACATTGCCTCAAACAGGGAACCATGAGCTCATGGGGCCTGCAAGGCTAACCCCCGCTCTAGCGGGGAAAATGGCCTTAAAACGATCATTCATTCATTCATTTCACTCAGCAAAGAAGCCACCTTTTGCAGATATAACCGCCGAACACACTCGTGGCATTCTTTCTACAATGGAAATCAAATATTGTTCGGGAAGTTCTTCCCAACACTGTTGCAGAAGTTCCCACAAATGTGCTGCACTTGCAGGTTGCTTTGCTTTCACCCTTCTGTCCAGTTCATCCCAAACCATGCTACTTTTAACCATGCTTCCCAAACTTCCCAAACTGTTCATCCCAAACTGTTCATCCCAAACCATGCTTCCCCATTTCCCCAGATAGATTGTCAAATTTCAACTCGTTATTTTATCGTCCATGCGATATTGTTTGATAATAGTTAGTTTTGGTTTGAATTTCCTGTAACTCGTAATTAATTAATCGTGTTCTGCTCCTCGTGTGTGGCCTTGTAGTTGTACCCCCGTCGGTGTTTTGTCAACTTAAGCGTGTTTTGCTTGGCTCTTTGTTTTTTCCCTTCTACCCCGAACAGAATACTCTGTCTAACGTTCTAAATCCCCCCCCCCCCCCCAAAAAAAAACAAAAACATTTATTTTATTTTCTCCACGTGTACTGTTGTCTCATCCTGTATTTTCTGTCCAGGTGTGCTGTTCGCCCCGCCCCCATTATCTCCTTGCCATCCACCGTTTGCCCTGTTCACGTGACTCGTGGTGGTCCCTCTCGGCTCTCCCCCCGTTGGTATTTTTGTGCATATAAGATTGTTCACAGTTCTGTTTAAATATTATTTAAATATGTTTAACCTTTCCCCTTCTGTGTTTTATTCAGTGGTATATTACAACACGCTGTTTTTCTTCCTATTTAAAAGGCTTTTCTCAATTTCCTCTCCAACTCATTCCACTTCAAAAAAAAGAAATTCAATATCTTATACGTCTCCCTCACTACATGGTCTAAATTCACATTCATTCCATCCCTCCTCCATCATTCTGAATCGGATTGCTAACTTGAAAATCACAACAAACCCAATTTGTTATCAATGTTCGTCTTTCATTAATCATCCACTTTCTAAACTCCCCTCTTGCCCCTCCCATCCAAATCCCCCCCCCCCTTGCACCTACACTCCTAAACTACCCCCTTGCCCCTCCACTCTTAAACTCCCCCCTTGCCCCTCCACTCCTGAACTCCCCCCTTGCCCTTCCCCTCCTAAACTCCCCCTTTGCCCCTCCCCTCCTAATCCCCCCCCTTGCCCCTCCACTCCTGATCTCCCCCCTTGCCCTTCCCCTCCTAAACTCCCCCCTTGCCCCTCCCCTCCAAATCCCCCCCCTTGCCCCTACACTCCAAAACTCCCCCCTTGCCCCTCCACTTCTAAACTCCCCCCTTGCCCCTTCCCTCCAAAACTCCCCCCTTGCCCCTCCCCTCCTAAACTCCCCCCTCACTCCTCCCCTTCAAAACTCCCCCCCAATCCCTCCCATTCAATTCTCCCCCCATACCATTCCTCTACAATTCTCCCTCCTCCCCCCTCCTCCTCCAAGCTGCCTCCTCCCCACTTCATCTCCCTTCTATCTCATACCTCCACCCCCCCAAACCTTCTACTTTCCTCTGCCCCCCCTCAAACAACCCCTCACTGTGCCTCATCCCTTCACCATCAAACCTTTCATCCTCCTCATCCTTCCCTTTCTTGGAACTCTTCTGCAACATCTGACACACTATCAACTGCTCTCCCTACCTCCCCCTCTCATCCTTCATCTTACCCTACTCCTCCCCTCCCCTGTCCTTTACCCGATGCTCCCCCTCTCTCTTCATTAACGGTATGGACCTCAAACATCCGGGGCCTTCGCTCAAACCTGACTGATCTCTCCATACAGGTTGCTTCTGACAATCCAGACTTGATCTGCTTAACAGAGACTTTCCTCCTTCAAGATGTCTCTGATTCCTTAATATCTCTTCCTGGTTACTCCCTCCTCTGGTATGATAGACCTGAGCCTCGGCCTGGTGGTGGGGTGGCTATCTTTGTCAAAAACTCTCTTCCTCACTCTCCTTGCACTGCCCTCTTTCCTCCTCACCCGCAGGAGTACCTCTGGTTACGGCTTCCTCTCCGCTCCCACCTTTTGTTCATATGTGTTCTGTACCGTCCCCCAAACAGTGATGACTCCATCTACATTTCACTGTCTGACAACATGGACCAACTTCTATCCACTCATCCCAACTCTCTCTTCCTCATATGTGGTGACTTCAACTGTCATCATGCCACCTGGTTGGGTGTGGGTTCCTCTCTCACCAGTCATGGCACCTCAGCAAAGGACTTCTGTGACTCACTGGGATTGACACAATCTGTCAATTTCCCGACCCGGATCTCAGCCAATGGAGTATCTTCTCTTCTAGACTTGGTTATGACAAACTTCCCTGCTAATGTCTGCTGCTCTTCTTCTGCTCCAATCGGTTCTTCTGATCATGTGCTTGTCAAAGTGGACATCTCTCTGGCCATTCTCAGAGAGCCTCCTCAGCGTCGACGAGTCTGGCATTTCACTCAGGCCGACTGGGACGGTCTTCAAGCAGCCATCAATCGTCTGGATTGGTCTCCCATCTCCACTGCCTCTGACATCAATTCTTCCTGGGAATTCTTCCAAAGCAAACTGATCTCTCTCATGCACAGATTTATCCCATCTCACCTTCAATTGTCTTACCCTTCCTCCCGTCCATGGTACACTGAATCTTGTGGTGAGGCAGTTGCCCTGAAACAACTTGCCTTTGCCTCTTGGAAGGCTAATCCAACTGAAGGCAATCTCAGTTCCTTCCACCAAGCTCGGAACAAGTGTGTGTCTACCCTCAGGAGTGCCAGGAAGCACTATCTCTCCTCACTCAAGAATGAACTCTCAAACCTGTCTCCTTCCTCCAAATCCTGGTGGCGTCTGGTCAAATCCGTTTCTGGTGTTTGTTCCCCCTCCATCCCCTCCCTTACCTCAAATGGCCACACAGTTGACATCGCACGTGACAAAGCCGAATGCCTCAACTCTGTGTTCGCCTCAAAATCCTTAGTCCCAAACCCATCTCTCTCTGTTCCCACCTTTCCCAGTCGAACCCAACTGCTCCTGGACTCTGTGTCCTTCTCTCCTGACAAGGTGGAGGAGTTTTTGTCAAACCTCGACTCTGATTCTGCAACTGGACCAGACGGCATCAGCCCACGGGTCCTAAAATCCTGCTCTGCCGCTCTATCTCACCCTCTCTCTGTTCTTTTCACCCTATCTTTTGCTCAAGGTCATCTGCCAGCATCCTGGAAATCAGCTAACATTACCGCTTTACACAAAAAAGGTGCAAAAACAGATCCTTGCAACTACAGACCAATCAGCCTGCTCCCAATTATCAGCAAAGTCATGGAATCCATCATTGCTTCGGATATGAAATCTTTCCTCTTCTCCAATGGCTTGATCTCTGATCATCAATTTGGTTTCAGACCAGGTCACTCTACTCTGGACATGCTGCTTCTGCTGTCTCAACAATGGATGGAGGTCCTCAATGCCAAACAGGAAATCAGAGCTGTCTCCCTTGACATATCACGGGCCTTTGATACGGTCTGGCACCCAGCTCTGCGCACCAAACTCTCCTCCTATGGTATCCATGGAAATCTCCATGCATGGCTTGTGGTCTTCCTCTCTGGTCGTAGTCAACGTGTGGCCCTGAATGGATTTCTCTCATCTCCCCTTCCTGTTCAGGCTGGAGTTCCCCAAGGAAGTGTGCTGGGCCCTGTGCTTTTTCTGGTCTTTATCAATGATCTCTCCGACTCTCTGGAAAATCCTCTCTATCTCTTTGCTGATGACTCCACTCTCTGCCGCTCCAATTCCTCTTCCCTCAGATCGGCAGTCTGCAGCCTCCTCACTCTCTGAAGACCTGGACAAAATCACAGACTGGTCAAACAAGTGGAACATGTCTTTCGATCCTGACAAATCTCACTCTCTTACTATGTCTCTCCGAAAAGATCGACTGGACAACCCTCCCATCTACTTTCTCAACAATCCTCTCCAAGAAGTTCTGTCGCTCAAGCTTTTGGGTCTCACTATCTGCCATGATCTTTCTTGGGAAAACCACATTTCCAAGCTGGCCTCCAAAGCCAGTCGCCGACTGGGCATCCTCCGTCGTGCGAAGTCCTTCCTCGGCACACCTGAGCTCCTCACCACATACAAGGCTTTCATCCGCAGCTCAATGGAATACTGTTCTCCCCTATGGGCTGGTGCTCCTGCCTCACACCTGGCTCGGCTTCACGCTGTTGAATCCAAAGCTTTCAAAATCATTGGAATCTCCCGCGATGAAGCTATCTCTGAGGGCCTTTCACTCACTCACCGCAGGCAGGTAGGTGGTCTTTCTGTCTTCTACCGACTCCTCTCCGGCCTTGCTCCCCCAGCTCTCTCTGTGCTCTGTCCCCCAAATATTCCTACATGTCGCACAAGATCTGCCAGCAACCCTCTGATGGTTAAACTGCCGAAATCTCGGCTCTCTGCTCACCTTCACTCTTTCATTCCTCTTTTCTCCCGCCTGTGGAACAAACTCCCACACTCCCTTCAATCCCTCTCCTCCCTCCAGGTCTTTAAAACAGCTGTTCACCACCATCTCTTATCTTCCCCCATCCATAACCTTGATCTTTTCTACCCCCACTAATTCACCCCAGATCCACCTTGTTTGAAATTCCAACTTCTTTCCTGGAAATCCTGGCAGTGTCCATATGCTTATACCTCTCCCAACCCCCCCCCCCCCTTCACATCCCTTACCCCCAAAGCCCTCTCCCTCCCACAGATCTCTCGATGTCTCCATGTCTCTCGGTCCCTGCTCTCAAATGTTGTGTTTGTGTCCTTCCCCCTCTCTCCCCATCTTGTCTACCGCTCCCGATGTTATTTGTTTTATGTGTCTGTTTATCTTTCTGTGTGATTAATGTTCGCTCTTTCACGAGCCTCGATCTTGTATACAAAAAAAAAAAAAAAAAAAAAAAAAAAACCAGCTCGATGGGGTTTAGGTCTGGAGACTCTGCTGGCCATTCCATGATTTGAAGCCTACCGGCTTGTTCTTTTCCTCGAAGGTAGTTTTTTAACATAGCCTGGAGGTGTGTTTAGGGTCATTGTCTTGCTGTAGGATGAACCCCCTGACCAACAGGCGTATACCAGAGGGTATTGCAGGGTGCTGCAAAATGCTGTAGTCACCCTTTTGGTTCAGGGTACCAGTCACTCTGTGCAAGTCGCCGACTCTGGATCCAGTAAAAGAGCCCCAGACCATCACGCTTCCTCCTCCATGTTTGACAGTTGGTGTCACACACTGAGGAACCATCCTTTCGCCAACTCGGCGGCGTACAAAAACCCTGCGTGATGAACCAAAAATGTCAAATTTTGATTCATTGGTCCATAAGACCTTCTTCCAGTCTTCAGTAGTCCACTTGTGGTGCTTCATGGCCCAGGCAAGCCTCTTTTTCTTATTTTGCCTTCTTAGCAATGGCTTTCTTACTGCCACTCGACCTATCAAACCTGCAGCTCGAAGTCTAAACTTCACAGTTGAAACTGAGACTTGCTTACTTCGACCAGTGTTAAGCTGTGCTTGAAGCTGTTTTCCTGTGAGCCGCCTATCATGCAAGCTGTTGCTCTCAGAAACTTGTCTTCTGATTCTGTTGTGGCTTTGGGTCTGCCAGACCTCTTCCTGTCAGTTTCCTCCAGTTTACAATATACTACTTCCTGCAGTGCAATATTGTCCAAATAATGCTTCAGAGGGTGCAATAACAGTCTGTTCCAATACTGCTTTTATAAAGACAGGGGGTTTGTAATCAAGTAATCAGCAGAGGTTGGGATGCCTGTAGGAGTTGTTTGCATCAACTTTCAAGGCTTAATTTACCTACATTGCTGCAGAAAAGCTGTAAGTTGTTAACCCATTACTTGTTCCCTGAAGAAGGCCTTTTTTTACAATATAACTGCAATTTACATTATTTTCCCGTTTTTGCTAACCGAAACTTTTTTTTTTACCTCGAGCAGTATACTGCTTACCATTGCACCATTTCAGGTTATTCACTGGACATTAAACTGCGTAAATTTCAATAAAAACTGAAAAAATTGAGGTGTTCTAAAACTTTTGACCGGTAGTGTATGTACACAGGAGACACTCACTTGTTGAAATTGAATGTGTAAGATGAATGTTTATGATTGGATAATTGTACACTGCTCCTTTCCTATTCCATCTCCAGGTGCTGCATGGCGTCATCGCCGGGCACCGAAGGGGGCCCGGCAATGATGCGTGCTGAAAGGGAGTACTCGGTTTTCACTCCGGTTTCTTGTTTTCTTTCCTGTTTGTTTTCTTGTTTGTTACTTGCAAAATTGAAGATTTCGGTTGTTTCGGTAAAATCGAAGAAGAGTATATTGGTCGGTTGCGTTTGTTATTCTGTCTGTTTGTTACTTGGAAAAAAAAAAAAATCTTTTTGACAAGTATGCTGATCACTCCGGTTTGTTTGTGTATGTTTGGCTGTCCGCTCACTTATACTTGTGTACAGGTCACAATTTTAAACCGATCTTCACGAAACTTCACCAAATGGTGGAGTTTGTGGTCTGACAAAATCCTATATATATATATATATAGATATATATATATATAGATATATATATATATAGATATATATATATACATATATATATATATATATATATAGATATATATATAGATATATATTGAGGTCAAAAGGTCAACCACCTTTTTCAAATTTTCATCTGATTGACTTGAAATTTGAATAGGATTTGCATATCAGCTTACTGAATTCAACCACCAACTATTT
Source organism: Myxine glutinosa (assembly GCF_964187855.1). Taxonomy (NCBI): domain Eukaryota; kingdom Metazoa; phylum Chordata; class Myxini; order Myxiniformes; family Myxinidae; genus Myxine; species Myxine glutinosa. The sequence goes on along the minus strand of NC_136267.1, from coordinate 86,328,730 downwards.
TTTTAGATCAGCATAGGCCAAAAGGTCAACATAGGCTAAAGGTCAACAATTTCGAATTTCTAAAATCTAAATTTTCATCCGATTGACTTGAAAACTGAATAGGATTTGCATATCAGCTTACTGAAACCAACCACCACCTATTTTAAGGTAAACTTAGGCCAAAAGGTCAACATAGGCTGAATTTCTAAAATTGTCAATTTTCATCTGATTAACTTAAACTTTGAAGACTATTTGCATATCAGGTCACTCAATTCAACCACTAATTATTTTTGAGGTCAAAAGGATGCTCCACTGAGTGCCATTCTACTTTGTTCTGTTTTGCCAAGTGTCGCTCTATGAGTGATTTTTCATTTGTCTGTTTGTCTGTCTGTTTGTTTGTCACTCGCCTACAGGTCACAATTCTAAACCAATCGTCATGAAACTTTACCAAGCTGTAGAGGTCGTCAAAATTGAGAAGCTTATTGATTTTGAGGTCAAAGGTCACCTGGAGGTCAAATTACTAAAATTGCCATTTTTCATCCAATTGACTTGAAAATTGAACAGCATTTGCACATTGAGTCACTAAATAGGGAAACCAACTATTTTTGAGGTCAAAAGGTCAAATGAAAACTCAAGGTCAAAGTTCTAAAATCAATTATCATCAGAAAAATCATAAATTTGCATCCGATTGACTTGGAAATTAAACAGCATTTGCATAGTGCCTCACTGAATTGGAAAACCAACTATTTTTGAGGTCAAAAGGTCAATTCAAGGTCAAACTTCTAAAAGCATCTATTTTCATCTGAAAAATCGTCACTTTTAATCCTATTGACCCAAGCTTCCATCAAGATCGTCAATTTTAATCTTGATGAAATGGACAATTTGCTGGATTAATGGCAACCTTTTTTGGGATGGGGTTGGATTTTGCAAGTATCGTGCTCTGCATGACGTCTTCTTGTTTTTTTTTTGTTGTTTTTTTGTTTTGTTTGGCGAGGCGATATCTGTCATCCTTTGAGCTAGGAAGCTGAAATGTGGGCACAATAGTGCACACGTGCTTTGGCAAAAACCTTAGTTTTTGTTTCTTGATTAATCAATTACTTGATTAATTACTTAATTATTATCGATCAATTAAGGTATGCTATTAGCCAATTGATTCAGAAATTGTTTTATGATGATCATTTATTGATTTTAATTACGCAATTGATCAATCGATTATTGTACACCTCTCTCTCCCAATACCATCTACAGTCACGTGAAAAAGTAAGTACACCCCATGTAAAGTTTTGACTTTTTCAACATATTTCAACATACAACTATTTGATCTTCATTTCAACAATATTGACAGATAAAGTTTATATAACATAACAAATATCATGAAACATTTACATTTTGTAGTCCATTGTATAATTTAAATAAACATGAATGCAAATTTCGCATGTGGAAAAAGAAAGTATACCCCTACATTTATCACTACTTCAAATACCTAAAATTAGAATCAGGTGCACCAGCTCAGGTGCAAATGATTAGAACATCGTTAGAGAGGATCTTGGAGGAACCTGTCTTATTTGAACCTCAGACATTTATTTTGGTTTGCTGCTTGTTGTTGAAGTGTGCGGCGTCACCATGCCTAGATCAAAAGAGCTCTCTGAGGCCTTCAGAAAGAAGGTTATAGATGTCTTCGAGTCTGGGAAGGGATTTAAAAAGATCTCCAAACAATTTGAAATCAATCATTCGACTGTCCGGAAGATCATCTACAAGTGGAGAAGATTCCAAACAACTGCCAACTTGTTCAGGCCAGGCCGCCCCCACAAGTTCAGCCCGAGAGCAGACCGCAAGATGCTGAAAGAAGTCTCTAAGAACCCCAGAATGTCATCACGGGACCTACAGGTAGCTCTTGCCACTGTTGATGTCAAAGTGCATGAGTCTACCATTAGAAAGAGGCTGCACAAATTTGATCTCCATGGGAGGTGTGCCAGGAGGAAACCTTTGCTGTCCAGAAAGAACATCAGGGCAAGACTAAAGTTTGCCAATGAACACCGAGGCAAAGACCAGCACTTCTGGAACAATGTGCTCTGGACAGATGAGTCAACGGTAGAGCTATTTGGCCACAGTACCAGAAGACATGTTTGGCGAAAACCAAAGACAGCATTTGACCACAAGAACCTGATACCAACTGTAAAGCATGGAGGTGGAAATATTATGGTTTGGGGCAGCTTTGCTGCATCAGGGCCTGGGCAGCTCACCATCATAGAATCCACTATGAATTCTTCATTGGACCAGAGGGTGCTTGAGGATAATGTGAGGCCATCTGTCGGAAAGTTGAAGCTCAACCGAAGGTGGACCTTGCAACATGACAATGACCCTAAACATACCAGTAAATCCACCAAGGAATGGCTGAAAAGAAAGAAATGGAGGGTTCTGGAATGGCCAAATCAAAGCCCGGATCTAAATCCCATCGAGATGTTGTGGGGGGGATTTGAAACGAGCTGTGCATTCAAGAAACCCCTCAAACATCGCACAGCTGAAAGAATTCTGCATGGAGGAGTGGGCAAAAATTTCTCCCAATCGATGTCAGAGACTGGTAGAAAGTTATAAGAAACGCCTAATTGAGGTTGTTTCTGCCAAAGGGGGCAATACCACCAATTAGATCCAAGGGTGTACTTACTTTTTCCACATGCGAAATTTGCATTTATGTGTATTTAAATTATACAATGGACTACAAAATGTAAATGTTTCATGATATTTGTTATATTATATCACCTTTATCTATCAATATTGTTGAAATGAAGATAAAATAGCTGTATGTTGAAATATGTTGAAAAAGTCAAAACTTTACATGGGGTGTACTTACTTTTTCACGTGACTGTACGAGTTGTTGTATGTGTTGTACGGGCACGTCCCGGCAATGCCGCCCTGGGGGATATTTATTTATTTGGCATTGGAGCGGTGTACTTTATCTGTACTTGTTTTTTATCTGTACTTGTTTTTATTTATTTATTTTTTATCAAATGTATCCTCAACATTGTTCGCTTATTTATCAAAAACCCCTAAAAAAAACCTTTAAACCTAAACCCTAAAAACCTTGACTGTCCATGATGTGCTCATTTTATTTGCTCTGGTTATGTGCAGAGATGTCTGCTGAGGCACCAAGCTTGCAGCCTGCCGCGGCACATGGCACGGGCACAGGGAGCACCATTGGAACGGACGCTGTGTTGCATTGCGGGAGGCAGCAACACGGACTGCTGCAGTTTGACCTTCTGCACCTCCAGCAACAACAACATTTACAACGCCAAGTGCTTCTGGCCGAGTACCACCGGCGTCAACAGGAATTGTCGAGTATGCATCAAGTGCAACTTCAGCATCGTTTGCAGGTTAGTGTGGAGTGTTTAAGATACATATATATAAACGTCGAGGAGCGTGGTCATCCTTGTTCTCAGAAGTCCAATACATTCCGGTTTTCCAATGCTTTATACTGTGCACAAGCTCATTTGTCAACCACTAACTTCGACTTGACCCCATGAGAGGGACCTATTTGCATGGTGCATATAAGCAGCGAGTGCTCACTGCACATAGGCAGTACATGTGTGGCTGAACAGGTCGGAGGTGAATTGATTGCTTTTCTTGTTTGTTGTGAACCCAGACTCTCGCCATGCAAGAACAGGCAGAGTTGCTGGAGCAGCAGTCACAACAGAAGCAGCAGCGTGAGCTAGAGGAACAACTGCAAGCCGTGATGCGCAAGAACAAGGGCCAAGAGAGTGAGTCATGTTTGAATATGCTGGACATTTTGCTTTTGATAGAAGAGTTGGTCAAAAAAACAAAAACCAGGTGTTCCACATGGACCAGCGGTCAATGTGGAACTCGATGGCATCATAGCATAGTCCACCATCTCTAGGCCCAAAATATCCACGTAGCCTTTTATCTTTCACGACTTTTATATGATCTTGTGGTTGCCTACAACTGACACTGCTAAGCATTGATCACAAAATATTCATGAACATTAATTTATTTACCCACAGTGCTGTTTGTCATGTGTACCTGTTTTAATAACTTTACATGTTTGACTTTTATACAAGTGTGTTGGCTCATGGAGGAGTTAAATGATAAAGGGCACTGTGTTTACAAACTAACAAAGGGTATAAAGAGGTGGGGTGGGGATGGCATACTGGAGGAGGAAAAAAGGGGAATAATGGAAAAAGGAGTAACAATGACCGAGAGAGGAAAACAATAGGAAGAATTTGTGTGTCAAATAAATTGTGGAAGTACATGAGTGAGTGCACGAGGTCGTGAGTGGCAGTGCATTTGAAGGTTTGAAATAAAAAGGATGCCAGGACAGACCCAGGGTGAATTTCACAGTTTGGGGAATAAGAGAAAGAATGAATGCAGGTGGTTAACTAGTCTATGTGTTCCTCGTGCTCGCTCCCTTCCTCGCGTGCAAATGCCAAATGGCCTGGCTTCATGTTCCTTGTAATTGGCATGTTTGAGAAGCGTTATCCATTGTGATAAATGTGGAGTGCGTGAAGGAAGAATGTGGGAAGGTAATTTGACGAGTTCGGAAGACTGACTGTCTCATGGTGAGGGACTTACTCGCCACCCGCATGGGTTCTGATGGAGGTTGGTGAGCACAGGACAGGTGGACAGATACAACAAACAACAACAGGCATTTTAAGGCCATTTTCCCTGCTAGAGCGGGGGTTAGCCTTGCGGGCCCAATGACAATCTTCTCCATTTTGCCCTATTTTCTGCATCTCCCCTTGTTAACCCCTTTGCCCGCATTTTTTCTTCCACCACCTTTAGCCAAGTCTTTCTCGGTCTTTCCCGTCCTCTACTTCCTTCTACATTCATTTCCATCGCTCTTCTCAACCAGTCACTTTCATCCTTCCTCAACACATGACCAAACCATCTCAACCTGTTTCTCTTCACAGCATCCATGACAGGCTCTATTCCCATCATCTTTCGCAATTCATCATTTGTCTTCCTCGCTCTCAATGATACTCCACACATCCACCGATACTCCGCACATCCACTGAACCATTCGCATTTCCACCCTTTCCTGCCTTCGTTGCTGCTCTATGTTCATTACCCATGTCCTGCTCCCATAAATCAAAACACTTCTCACACATGCAACATACACGATTTCCCTTCCGCTTCAATGACACTCCCCTCCTCGTCAGCACGCCACTCAGTTCCCGAAACTTCTTCCATGCACTTCTCACTCATGCTACCGTTGCCGAGTCTGATCCACCTTCTTCATTCAGCATGTCTCCAAGGTAGCAAAATGTTTTCACACCTTCCAGCTTCAGGCCGTCTCCAAGATCCAACTCAACATTTCCACCATTTGCAGCTCCCTCTATGCACACCTTGCACTTGAATCTAGCTGCCACACTGGTTAATGACCCTCTCAGACCACAACATTTTTGATGAACCCACTCAGCGCACATTGTCCATTGAATGGAGTTCACTCCGACACCTTTCCTGCACACAGCACACGGCCACTTCCCAGTTCTTTCCACCTCACCACATGCTTTACCACTTGCCATCACCTTCGTTTTTCTGATTTTCACCTTCAGACCTTTTGTCTCCATACATTCCTTCCACTTGTTCATCCCCTTCTTCAGTTCATCCATACTTTCCGCAATCAACACCAGATCATCTGCATACAACAACTCCCACGGTAAACCCTCCTTTACGTTCCGAGCCAGCACTTCCATCACAGCTACAAATAGTAGTGGACTTAGTACCGACCCATGATGCACTCCCACCTTCACCTCAAATTCGCCACTGTTCCCGTCCTTCGTCCTTACAGCTGTGCGCGCTCTTTTGTACATTGCCATTACTACTCTGATCAACCATTCCTCCACTCCTAACTTCCTCAATGCCCATGTCACTACTTCACGTGGAACCCTATCGAATGCTTTCTCCAGATCAACAAACCCAAGAAACAACCTCTTCCTCTTCTCCATGTACTTATCCTGCAACCTCCTTACAATAAAAAGCACATCTGTCGTTCCTCTTCCTGGCATAAATCCAAACTGCATTTCGTCAATCTTCACTTTCTTCCTTATCCTCCTCTCCAACACCCTTTCCAATACCTTCATCCCATGCTCCAATAACTTTATCGCTCGATACGCGCCACAGTCCAGAGGGTCACCTTTCCCCTTGTATAGAGGGACAAGGGTACTCAGTTCCCAATTCACTGGAATGCGGCCTTCTTTCACCACCAGATTAGAGATCTCTGTCATTCTCTTCACAACCCAATTTCCTGCTGCCTTCAACATATCTCCCACAACTCCCATCGGCCCTCCCACTTTTCTACTCTTCATTGCTTTTATCGCTTCCTCAACTTCCTTCTCAGTTATCTTCTTTGCCGGTCCTAAAACTGGGTTACTCTCTATGTTGCCATCCCATTCATTCTCTGCATTCAACAGCATTTCCACATATCTCTTCCATCTTCCTTTAATTCCATCTGGGTCCACAACGATTTGTCTCACTTCATCCTTAAAGCAACTCACCCCCATCACATCACACCTCTCTTTCGCTATACAACAACAACAACATGCATTTTAAGGCCATTTCCCTGCTAGAGCGGGGGTTAGCCTTGCGGTCCCCATGACAATCTTCTCCACCTTGCCCTATTTTCTGCATCTCTCCTTGTTAACCCCCTTGCCCGCATTTCTTCTTCCACCATTTTTAGCCAAGGCTTTCTCGGTCTTCCCCGTCCTCTACTTCCTTCTACATTCATTTCCATCTCTCTTCTCAACCAGTCACTTTCATCCTTCCTCAATACATGACCAAACCATCTCAACCTGTTCCTCTTCACAGCATCAATCACAGGCTCTATTCCCATCATTTTTCGCAATTCATCATTTGTCTTCCTCTCTCTCAACGATACTCCGCACATCCATCGAACCATTCGCATTTCCACCCTTTCCAACCTTCGTTGCTGCTATACGTTCATTACCCATGTCTCGCTCCCATAAATCATAACACTTCTCACACATGCAGCATACACCTTTCCCTTCAGCCTCAACGACACTCCCCTCCTCATCAGCACGCCACTCAGTTCCCAAAACTTCTTCCATGCACATCTCACTCGAGCAACCGTTGCCGAGTCTGATCCACCTTCTCCATTCAGCATGTCTCCGAGGTAGCAAAATGTTTTCACACCTTCCAGCTTCACGCCGTCTTCAAGATCCAACTCAACATTTCCTCCATCTGCAGCTCCCTCTGTGCACACCTTACATTTGAATGTAGCTGCCACACTGGTTAATGACCCTCTCAGACCACTACATTTTTGATGAACCCACTCAGCACACATTGTACATTGAATGGAGTTCACTCCGACACCCTTCCTGCACACAGCACAGGGCCACTTCCCAGTTCTTTCCACCTCACCACATGCTTTACCACTTGCCATCACCTTTGTCTTTCTGATATTCACCTTCAGACCTTTTGTCTCCATACATTCCTTCCACTTGTTCCTTTTTTTCCTTCAATCCATCCATACTTTCCGCAATCAACACCAGATCATCTGCATACCACAACTCCCACGGTAAACCCTCCTTTACGTTCTGAGCCAGCACCTCTATCACAGCTACAAATAGTAGTGGACTTAGTACCGACCCCTGATGCACTCCCACCTTCACCTCAAACTCACCACTGTTCCCGTCCTTCGTCCTTACAGCTGTGCGCGCTCTTTTGTACATTGCCATCACTACTCTGATCAACCATTCCTCCACTCCTAACTTCCTCATTGCCCATGTCAATACTTTGCGTGGAACCCTATCTAATGCTTTCTCCAGATCAACAAACCCAAGAAACAACCTCTTCCTCTTCTTCATGTACTTCTCCTGCAACTGCCTCACAATAAAGAGTGCGTCTGTCGTTCCTCTTCCTGGCATAAATCCAAACTGCATTTCGTCGATCTTCACCTTCTTCCTTATCCTCCTCTCCAACACCCTTTCCAATACCTTCATTCCATGCTCCAATAACTTTAACGCTTGTATTGGTACGAGCCACACTCCAGAAGGTCACCTTTCCCCTTGTATAGAGGGACGAGGGTACTCAGTTCCCAATCCACCGGAATGCGGCCTTCTTTCACTGCCAGATTACAGATCTCTGTCATTCTCTTCACACCCCAACTTCCTGCTGCCTTCAACATATCTCCCACAACTCCCGTCGGCCCTGACGCTTTTCTACTCTTCATTGCTTTTATCGCTTCCTCAACTTCCTTCTCAGTTATCTTCTCTGCCGGTCCTAAAACTGGGTTACTCTCTATGTTGCCATCCCATTCATTCTCTGTATTCAACAGCATTTCAATATATCTTTTCCATCTTCCTTTAATTCCATCTGGGTCCACAACGATTTGTCCCACTTCATCCTTCAAGCAACTCACCCCCATCACATCACACCTCTCTTTCGCTATCTGCTTTGCAATCCTGAATACTGCTCTCTGACCCTCTTCCGAATCCAAGCGTTCTCCGAACATTTTCCTACATGCCTCCTGCGCCTTTGCTACCTCTTTCTTTGCAGCCTTCTTGGCTGCCTTATAACTTTCATGCTCTGCTGTTTCTGCTCCCGTACCCTTCGCCTTCTGCCACTCCTTGAACTTCTTCCTCTTCTCGTCAATCCTCTTTCCAACTTCATCATCCCACCACCATGTTTCCGAGTGCCTTGGTGGTCCTTTTGTCCATCCACATACCTCACCAACGGCTCCCAACAGACTAGCTTTCATTGACATCCAACCACTTTCAAGCTCAACCACATCATCCTCTACTCTACTCAGCCTCTCTTTTAATGCCTCCCTTACTGTCACCTCTTTCAACCTCCACACCTTCATTCTCGGTTGGTACTTCACCCGCCGAGCTCTCCTCGCACCTTTCACCCTTATGTCGCAGACAACCAAGTGGTGCTGTGAAACAGCCTCCTCCCCCGGGATCACCTTTGTGTCCCGGAGGTGCCCCCGATCTCGCCTACGCACCATCAGGTAGTCAACGGTTGTCGTCGACCCACCTGACGTGTATGTAACAAGCTTATTATCCTCTTTCTGGAACTGAGTATTTCAAATCAACAAATCAGCTCCATCAGCAAACTCCAAAATCCTTTCACCTACTCCATTTCTCACACCATATCCGTAACCCCCATGAACTCCCTCAAAACCGTCCATACTCCTTCCCACATGTCCATTTAGATCTTCTCCTACCACAACAACTTCCTCATCTTTCACGTTTTCCATCAGCTTCTCTATCGCACACCAGAACTTGTCCTTCTCTTCATTGCTCCGACCAACCTGCGGAGCATATCCCGAGATGACGTTCACCAAGAGCTTTCCAATCATCATTTTCACCATCATCAACCTATCACTCACTCTAGTCACACTCACCACACTGTCTACAAACTCCTCAGAAAACAGGACACCAACACCATTCACGCCCTCCGGGCACCCTTGCCACACAAACTTGTATTTCTGTCCCTGCCTACCCTTCACCATTCTCACACCACTTCCCTTCCATCTCGTCTCTTGCACACAACATATGTCCACTCTTCTTCTGACCAATACTTCCACCACTTCTCCTGATCTCCCTGTCATTGTCCCTACATTCCATGTCCCAAACCTCAGAAACCGATCTCCACTTTGGGCTGTACACTGCCCATATGTAGTTGTAATTGTCATGGTTCTCTTTTTGAGGCAATGTTTTTATGGCCGGATGCCCTTCCTGACGCCAACCCTCTTAGTCGTCCCTTACGACACGCAGGGATATGGTGTACCTATTCTAATCCAGGGTACACACTGGGAAACGTTTAAAACATGGAAATTCTGGGGGGGATGGGGGGGTGGGGGGGCATCACGGCTGCAGGGGCCCCGTCAGCACCACGCCACGTCGTAACAATTAGGTACAATCTTGTGTCTGACCTCCTCAGACAATTCTCTGGTTTTCTTTCTATTCGCCATGCTCATTGCGGTACACACAGTGACACAAAACAGCAGAATGACTCTTTTTCCATTCAAACTGGTTGAATGAGTGATTTTATATTGCAGGCACCTGCAACTCACCACAGGTGAGTTCAATTCCAAAGTAAAGGAGAATCACCTGCTTGAAATCTAATAATTTCTAACAACTTCTAAAAGGTGCAAATTATATTGTCCAGGCTATTTTAGGATTTCTGTGTGGAATAAGCTAAGATTTGGTCACTTTTTCAGCTTTTTTGTTTTGCTCCACTGCAAGCCAAATAAATACAAATGTGGATTCCAAAATATTTTTTTATTTCAACAATTTTCTGGAAGAAATGGTGCATTATTTGAAAAACAAGTGCAAGGGTGCCAATATTTTTGGCCTTTACCGTATATACTCGTACATATAGATATATATACACACACACACACTCACACACACACCCATACACACACACACACACACACACACACATCTCGTTTTGTCATTTCTGTTCCTCACAATTCTATCTCTCTTTTATTCTCTCTCTCACACACACACACACACACACACACACACACACACACACACACACACACACACACACACACACACACACACACACACACACACACACACACACACACACACACACACACTTAATGAATTGTACAGTATCGGTTTTTCCTAAACTTAAATATAAATAATTTAAAGGATTGTTGTAAATGATGTTAATTTCACAACATCCCATATTCAACATTCGTATTGTTGAAAAACATATAAAAACATAAAATAAATAAAAACAAAAAAACATATTCAACACACATATATACAGTGCTGTCAAACCTGATTTAGTGACTATGTATACAGAGTGATCACCTGTTCATAGCAGCCACTTAAATTCCTCCCGCAGAGAAAACCTGTGTTAAATAACCTGTACAGAACATTCCTCTGTCTAACACAACCAGCGGCCACCTGATTGCTTCCCTTCATAAGCTCAAGCCTGTACACAACAGTCATTGATTCCACTGTAAATTGGTAAATTCAGTCACCTTTCTATGTTTGAAAGTTTTCACACAAAACACACCGACAGATCTCTGCGGTCAACACCAGACTTGGTGGTGTAATGATTAGAGATGGAGCTCCGATCTGCGTCTGTGAGGTCAGCGGTTTAAAACCCTGCCAAGTCATGCGAAAGACTTTAAAATGGTACGTCGTGCTGCTCCCTTGCTTGATACTCAGCATTTAAAAGGATGGAGCACAGACAAACGATCCTGGGAAGGCAATGACAAACCACCCAGTATAACCGATTTAACTTTTCTTTTCTTTTTCTTTTTCGGAAGAATTAACTTTTCGGAATGAAAGGGTTAAAAATAATGACCTCCCACCACACCTTCTGTGCTCTATACAGAAACTTGGACTCAAGATTGTTTTGGTAAGTGTTGCAACCAAATTAACTTTATTATTGTGTTACTGTCTTTATTATTAGGTAAATAATAATATTATGATGTCACTTGCAACTAAAACCATCGTTATATCAAGCTTTTATTAAAGGCTTTTCTTTTAGACTGAAAAATTTACTGTTAGGAACCGAAGTGTAATTTCCCCATGAGATTTAATGGAAAATGAGTTCCCGCATAATGTATGTTCGCATAATGTAGGGTTAAAGGGTTATAAGTGTACGTAACCCCTTCGTTTGCGGGGGGGGGGGGGGGGGGGGGGGTACCTGTACAATAATTGTGTAATTGAGGTGATGATTGTGCGTTGCAGGTGCCATCGCAAGTACTGTGGTTAAAGAACACCTGAAGGCTTTTGTTCTTAATCGGTATGTATACATGGGTGTCTGCCCCCCCTCATGTCCTCCAAACCCATTCTTCAACGGCCAAAACCGTCTACCATTTTGATGTTGCGTAAGGAATTTGTCCCGTGTCTTATCATTAATCGCCTGTTAAACCAAATTGATCTATATTCGTAAAATAATAATAATGATAACAATGTATAGAATGTTTAAAACCAATTTGATATCCATATTAACAAGATGGTATTCATAGAATACTTTCCCCGCACAGTCAACTTGGTGCGAGCCAACTCGCAATAAGTGTTTTAATCTTTGATCCAATATGGCTGCCAGACGCCGTGAGCGATGATGTCATAAATTTACATTCTCTAATATAATTGTTGCGTTGATCACACTCAATACATTTCGAACTGATCAGACTAAGCGTTGTACTTGGCGAATTATTACGTCATAATTAAGGCACCAATGACGTCATAGTTAACTCGAACGGCACTCAGTCGAGATCATACCTCCGCCTGGTTGGCCATATCACTCAATGGTGAAGAATCACTTTTAAAATTCTACTACCTGGATCCGGATCCGGATCTTCACCAAAATTGAATCGATTCTTCCTTGTCACACACACAACCTGTCCAACAAGTTTCGTCCAAATCCGTCCATAACTGTTTGAGATATCCTGCTATGTATCGTTTTTGGCCATATCACTCAATGGTGAAGAATCACTTTAAAATTTCTAGTAGCCAGATCCAAATCCTGATTGTCACCAAAAAAGCTTATAATCATTTCGTCCTTGTCACATACGCTACCTCTCTGCCAAATTTTGTCCGAATCCGTCCACAAATTTTTGAGATATTTTGTTCACAAACGGACGGACAGACAGACAAACGGACTCATGAAACAGGGGTGAAAACATAACCTCCATCCACCTTTGGTGGCGGAGGTAACAACACTTATTCCCCAAAGGGCAGTTTCGGAGATAAAGAGGTGCAAAGTTTTTCCAAGATGGCGTCCGTACCACGTGACATATGACATCATAATTATGGCTAAAAAATTATCCAGGAGGAGGCGCTCCTATGGTGTAACATTTCGTGTCAATCGGACCAACGCTTGCTGCGAAAATGTATTTTTAAAATGCAGACACATACGTGCATACGCTGCACGTACGCACCACCCGATCGCTTAACCCTGCTTTTCACTTCGTGAGCACAGCTGGAATTTATTCCGGTCAGCTTATGCGAACCAGCAGTGCCCGTAGGTAGGTCAGTCATTCAGTCAGTCATTCAGTCAGTCATTATCGCTTGAACCAAACACACGGTTTTGATGAAACTTGGCCATAAGCTTCATATCTGATGCCTAACGAAGGTGTATTGACCAAATTAAAATCCACATTCATTATGGGGGTCTACGGCAGTCTACCACACACACACACACACACACACACACACACACACACACCCATTATCAAGTAAAGATGTAGGGATGGTTTCACATGATCATTTATTGTGACCTTGTTTCCATACTTTTTGGAGTAACTTCCATGCATCCCTTTACATTTTAAAATATGTTTTTATTACTTGTTTCTTTTCCTTTAAAAAAAAAAAAATATATATATACAGTGCTTTCGGAAAGTATTCATACCCCTTGACTTTTTTCATATTTAGTTGTGTTACATATTTTGTTTATTTACATATTTTCTGTTTTTTCATGTATTTAATGCCTGCATATGTACTTGTAGTGTTGTACTTTTAAATTCATTTTAATTATTTGTAGATGTTATAGTGATTGTAATGTATTTACTTATTTATTTCATATTTGATTTTTATGTTATATTGTAAATCATTCACAATTCAGCTTCCGTCTGCGATGATTTGATAATAAAACCATGAATTGAATTGAATTACAGCCTGAATGGGTTAAATTGAATTAAATTTAAATTGGACTAAATTGAGATTTTTTGTCACTCATCTACATGTAATAAATACCCCCAATGTCAGTGGAATTATTTTTTTTAGAAATTTTTACAAAATAATTAAAAATAAAAAGCTGAAATGTCTTGAGCCAATAAGTATTCATCCCCTTTGCTATGACACTCCAAATTGAGCTTAAATGCATCCAATTTCCTCTGATTGGAGTCCATCTGTGGCCAATAAAATTGATTGGACATGATTTTAAAAGAAACCCACCTTCCTATATCAGGTCCTACAGTTCACAGTGCATGTCAGAGCAGAAACTCCACCATGAAGTCCAAGGAACTTTCCATAGATCTCTGGGATAGAATTGTGAGGAGGCATAGTTCTGGGGAAGGGTATAAAACAATTTATAGAGTGTTGAAAGTTCCCAAGAGCGCAGTGAGCTCCATCATTAGGAAACTGAAAGAATATGGAACTACCCAGGCTCTTTCTAGTGATGGTCGTCCAACCAAACTGAACAACAGGGCAAGAAGGACCTTGGTCAGGGAGGTGACCTAGAACCCATTGACCACTCTGACAGAACTACAGAGTTCCTTGGCGGACAACAGTCTCTGCAGCACTTCACAAATCTAGGCTTTATGGGAGTGTGGCCAGATGGAAGCCACTCCTTAGAAAAAGGCACATGACAGCACGCCTGGAGTTTGCAAAAAGGCACGTAGAAGACTGAGAGTAAGAGGCAAAAGATTCTGTGGTCCGAAGAGACAAAAATTGAACTCTTTCGTCTGAATGCAAAGCACAGCTGCATCTGGTGGAAACCGAGCACAGCTCATCACCCATCTAAGGTAAATGTGTCTCGTGGCCCCCACCCACTACCCGGCTGATTGACAGTCACAGTCCCGCCCACCCCTTGTATCTCTTCCTATTATTTTACAAAGGAATTGCCCAGGGGGCAAACCCCCCATTTTTTGTGAAAACACACGGTCTGCTATAAAAGGTTGTTGTATATGGTTGGATTCCTTAGACCCCCAGCAACAACTTCCAGGTGGACAACCTTTCCAACAGGCTACTGTAACTGTGCAATTCAAGATGGCGTCCAAGATGGTCGCCATATTTGTAAATCTCCATATTGTCAATTGTTATCTTATTTTCATGTGTAATACTTTGTTTCTCTGGTTTTCAAGGTCAGGGAATCTATTTATGATGGTTTCAGAGTGATATGATGTGTTTTATACCATGTACTAGTAGTGGGGGGGCCAATGTTTTCCCGTTGAATTCAAATGTTAATTTGTGGACACTGGTTGGGTTGTCTTTAGGGATGATAGAAGTTGTAGAAAAAATATGTCTCCATTTTTTTCAAGTTCTTTATAGCGGCCATTTTGGATTATCAAAATGGCGTTTGTTGAAAACCGAAATTGTCATTATCTTGGCTTCTAAATGACCTAGAGTGTTAATTTTGGTGTCCAAATGTACATATTTGCGGATACTTAATCCAATAAACACACATTTATACACCTACATATGATCAAAAGGGTTCTTATGGCAGCCATCTTGGATTTTCACGCACTTATGCCAACACATCCTTCTGTACTTCAGCTGGCATCACCACCTTGGTGATGATAGTCGTCAGGTCTTCACCCTCATGCGTCATGGGATTCATGGACTCTCTGATCACATTCTTCAGTCGACGAATGCTGTCTTCCTGCCGAGCCCAGACTGTGGTTGATAGGTCGTGGTGCTCCTTGCGTGTAGCTGATTGTGAGCCAGCCATCTGACGGGCTTCTTCAGCAAGCCTACTCAGCTCTGGTGCTGTCAGAAAGAACCTTTCGCGGGCACTGGCATTCTGGGTAATGCCCACAATACCCCCTGTCACCTTCATGATCCTGTTGATGTGCTCCAGTGCATGGTCCACACCTACAGCACAGAAGGGGATTTCATTCTTATGGACACTGAAGTTCCCATCCATGAACTCTTGGTAGATCCCTGGATCTGTCATCTTCAGGGCCTTCATCTCTGCAAGGTACCGGGGAGTCAGCCTGGCATATTTCTGTTTGTCATGTGCAAAGAAGTATATGCACATCTCATCCAGTGAAGACAGGTGAAGCTCAAATTGTCCATCACGGGTGGCACGGATGAATGTGTATATCAGCATTATCATCCGCATGTAGCGTCGCACAAACTTGAACAGTGGACTCTTGGCTTCTTTCCTCTCATCAAACTTTGCCATGGCCTCCAGGACTTCGTTTGACTCGAGGACAGCTAGCATGTTGTTCTGCGCGCTTGTCATCTCCTCTCGGTTGTGTAGATGACAGCTCTGGGCAACCTGTTGTGCTGACTGGGTACATGGGCCCCTCAGATGGGGATGCTCTTGGAAGAATTCGTCCACATAGAGGTCGAAGAGGGCTTGGACAGTGGTGATGTGGGCCTCCAAAGCCCTCTTCATGTGCTTGGCTTCCAGTATTTGTCTGGTCGTTGTTGGGCCATAGATATCAGCCTCAGACCAAGCCTCGTCAAGACCACTGTCCTCTATGGCATTCCCAGCAGCCCTCAGTGCAGCCATCACAGTGTGCATCTCCCCTAGTCGCAGTACCCACTTGCCTTTGCAGTCATCTCTGGTCATCTCCAGCTGTTTGGCTCGCTCATACAGGGCCATGTCTAAGGTGATCACTGTCTTCCTATCGGGACCCATGACCATGCAGTTGATTTGCTGTGTCTGTTTCAAGACTGTTATCAGTGTTTGCCATTCATGGGCTGGTGCTGCTACCAATGGCAGGGCGTTGACCTCTGTCAGAGGCTTCGAAGAGGAGAGCAGTGAGTTGTAGGCTGTCCAAGTTGGGATATCGTGATGCTTGATCCTACTGCCAGGTGGTTGTTTTGGATCGTGGACGAGTGACCCAACAGGGTCAGCATGCTGGGGTTCTGCAGCTTGCAGCTGGTCATCTGGTGGGATGATGTCGTCTTGTACGTCCTCAGCTTCAGCTGTTCGCATGATTGTGCGTGAAAGTAGCCACACTGTGTCCGTCGCAGAGTACGGCTTGGTGACATCTGGGTTTGACCGTGTCTTCAAGCTATACGTGGTACCTGTGGCAGATTGTTTGTTTGGTGCTTGGCAAGGAACAAAGTCTGGAGCAGTCAGAACCTTGAGTGAGCGGTGTCTGGCCTTTCGGTCATGTAGTGTCAGTGTTCTATGTTCATCTGTGGAGGGTGCATGTTCCCGTCGTTGGTAGAGTGCCCAGGCTGTAGCATGGAGTGTCCGCTTCCCATCAGGTGTGTCTTCATTGAAGTCACTGTTGTCCACTGCAAAGAAGACAAACGTCCCTATGCGCATGGTTCTTGGAAAGTATACACCCTGTTCTGTCGTAGACTCTATGACTGAGTTGGCCAGCTGTGTCTCCAACCGCAAGATCCGACTATAATCAACAGACAGACCGAACCCATGCAGGAAATCCAGAAGCTTCTTGTTTCTGGTGGACTGATGGACTACAATGGCAACGGCAAGCTGCTGTGGCCATTCTAAGCGATGGCGGAATGGTGCATCTGGCTCTTTGGGCTTGTACGTGACTTGGCGTTTTGACTTGTAGCCGTACATGATGTTCTGACTGATGGTTATAACATCTCGATGAATAGTGGCTGAGCGCATAGTCTCTGGCTCAATGCTCGTGGCTGGTCCTTCCAGTAGCCAGCGGAGGAAAGCATAGAGTACTTTGGGTACATGCTTTTCAGCATCATCAGTGTTCATTTCTCCTTCAAATTGCCATGGGTGCTTGTTCTGACAAGCAATGGCACTGCGGAGAACAGAGGCACTCTCAAACAGTTGTTCGATGTTTTTTTCATTTGTCTTCGTCATTGCATCTTCGACAGCTGCATCACGCACGGCAGTGGAGAATACACAGTCTGACTCGTTTCGACGTTTTGGTTTCATGAAGTGAACGTCATCAATGTGAGAGTTGATTTTCTCCTTCATGCCTTGGGTAGTAGGTGATGGGACATTGTGCACACCATTATTGTCAAGAATCCTGGAGTAAACCGACTTCAGGTCAGACATGTTGAGAATTTCACCAGCTTGGAGTAGAGAGCGAACAAGGCTGACAAACTCAATGTCTGCGGCTATTTTGATA
Source organism: Myxine glutinosa (assembly GCF_964187855.1). Taxonomy (NCBI): domain Eukaryota; kingdom Metazoa; phylum Chordata; class Myxini; order Myxiniformes; family Myxinidae; genus Myxine; species Myxine glutinosa. The sequence goes on along the minus strand of NC_136267.1, from coordinate 86,310,999 downwards.
ACATTAGTTTCTTGCAGTATGTGTTCTTTGTCATCACTTGATGTCCCACTCTTGGGAGCACGTTGGACATTCTGCACCCAGCATGGGAGATGATACTTGACGTCGATCGCATGAGCATCATGTGCACTGATGGCAGCACTCAGCTGAACTTTCCACTTGTGGTTGCTGCCTTCTTCAACAGCTTTCTTCAGCTGTTTACCTGCGTTGAACGTGCATACAACATGTACACTTTCCTTAGTGACCTCTTGACAGAAGAAACAAAGGTCTCTGTTGAATGGAGTTGATGATGAACGTGTGAAGCGAAGAGTCTCGTCTTGCGTAGAACCTGAGGTACTTGCAGCGGCAGGTGCAGAAGAAGGATGTCCACACCTCTTATGAAGATGCTGGGTGTCGCCATGTTCGCAGGCTTTCTGGTGGCGAACTCTAGCACGCTCCAGGTGAGCAGTGTTGCATGTAGATCCATAACATGCCCGGTGCCACTTTGCTTTATTGTTCCTCAAGTCAGTGGCAGTGAAACAGCTTAATCGTTCGCTGATCTGTTTGAAGTCGGCATCACCATATCGTGCCCTCTCCTGGATGAACTGGAGAAACTTTGCATATGAGCCCAGTGCTGGCTCAGTCACTAGTGCACCTTGGGGATCCTGGCACTGAATGCAAAGTGTGAAATCAGTTTCTTTCTTGGTTTTCTTGCTTTTTGGCTCCATCATAGCTCAGGGTCACGAATCTGGAACATACAAATAACAAATAACAATTAAGATAGATGTGCATTAAGTTAGATTTTGGACACTGGTTCGGCTGTGCCATAAAAACCTATTTTTATCCCTTGTAGGTTATTAAAGAAGGTTTCATTCAATTCTCTATCCCCAAAAATGTACAACTGGACACCAGAATCGAAACTCTAGGTCATTTAGAAGCCAAGATAATGGAATTTTACGTTTTCGACATCCGCCATTTTGAAAATCCAAAATGGCCGCCATAAAGAACTTGAAACAATTGGAGACATATTTTTTCTAGAACTTATATCATCCCTAAAGACAGCCCAACCAGTGTCCAAAAATTAACAAGCAATTTCACCGGGCATTTCAATCTGCTACATTGGCCCCCCCACTATAGGCCTAATATTTATTACATGTTAATATATTATTTTAAGGCGACCATGACACAGAAAATCTACAATAACAATACACAGTAGTTTACTGTTGTTGTAAGAACAATAATGGTACAGAAAGGTACTAGTTACCAAGAACAGATTACATGAGAAATGAACTACTGCATGTGCTTCACAGTTTGGAATGCAAGCCAAATGGCTGAGGCAAATATTTGTAAAATTCATGTCAGTGATACACGCCACAATGTTGCATCCTATGAACAGGTCTACCACTCAATATAATGCTGCAATACAAGTGTCCATGTGAACAGCTGATGGTATACAGTTAATTGTCACTGTTTGAGTCACTGCTGTCACTACTGTCACTGCTGTCACTGCTGTCAAATGCTGCAATGTATTTCACTCGGCTGCACTTGGTGGCTGATCCCTGGCAACGACATACAATGTAACAGGCCATGTTCTTCCTGGCACAGGAACAGTTCCTGTTGCAGCCTTTGGTGCAGCCACATGCAACAGCCTTTGTAATTGTCTGTGGCCAGGCTGATTGAGTTGACAGGACTGGAACTAGTTTCCCATCCTCCAGAGCCCAACCATAATCCACAAATGGGGGAAGCTGAGGCTTGGCCACATGTGCAGTCTTATCTATAATAGTTGCAAGAGCTGCACGCTGTAGATGTAGAAGGAATGCATGTTCTGTTGGTGGGAGTAGTTTCAGCATGGTTGACCTGTTGATCAGGAATTTATAGGCTCTAAGCTTTCCAAGATCGCAGTCCTCAAAGTCATCAGATCTGTTAGTGTACACAGCAATGACAAGTTTGCGTGCCTGGTTGATGAGGTCTGATGTGATCTGGTTGCGGTTCTGACCTTGCTCACCAAAGTGTTCGAGCTCAGTTATGTCTGTGGTATAGCTACGGTTCAACCAGGTCTTTTTGCCAGTGAAGAATGGGTAGCTGGTCGTATCCCTTCCACTCAGGCTGTGGATGAAGGGAAGTGCACGACATTTCGAAGGTCCTAGTGACCTAGCCATTTGGTGTATGGGCAGATATGTCTCTACAGCAGTTCTTACCCACAGTTCAGGAAGATCTTCCAGAATGCTGGCAGCATAGTAGATACAAATGATGATTATATCTGTGTCATTGCCATGAATGACCACCCTATCAACACCTTCATTTTGGACACTATAAATAGCATGAAGCATTACTCTGGTATCAGCCTCCTGCTGTGTGGACTCCAAGGCAGTGATGTCGGTGGCTGACCCCTCAGTGACCAGCATGCTCTTGGTTTCTTCATTGAAGCCTCCACCTAAGTAAAGGCGAGTTGAGCCCAGTGCTGGATTTAGCTGTTCACTCTTGCTCCATGTCTCACACAAGAAACTCAGAAGGGCTGCTTTGTTAGCTGACACAGAGAAGAATTCCTGTGGGTCAGGGGCTTTGTACTGCTCACTGACCTCAAACACCTTTGCTTGCCTGGATTGGCCATACCTGTGTTGCTGTTCTGCTGATTTGAGGCTTTGTTCACTGTATCGGTCGCAGCAGAAATGTATGATCTCTGTGCCAGCAGGCACATCTTCCAGCAGCTGCTCCTTGTAGCGATCAGCAATGTTTCCAAATGTCTCATTTTTCTTGAAGGACCAATGGCGTATGGCATGCATTGCATCAACCACTACTGTCGTCTTCCAGTCTCCTTGTGGCAGAATATCAGCACTGGTCACTTGAGTCTCCTCCTTCAGTGTTTTCACTAGACTAGCCTTTGTACCTGCAGCCCTCATGGTTCCATCTTCATTGAATAAAGATGGGGGTACTTTACTGCACTCGTGTTTGCCAATAAAGTTGACGACATCGACGTCTCCACCACTGGCATTAACCTTGAATTTTGGTTAACCTTGAATGCTGGGAAGAGGTACTGCACCCAGGCTGGTTCAAGTCTTCAGTATCACTGCTTCCAATGTTCTTCTTTTCAGCAAGTTTGTAACCCTTTTCATTCGTGTACCAGTTTCTACATTTACTGTGCCATTTGGGCATTTTGTCTGTCAGCCATGTACCAGTAGCCAAATCATATTTGAGTCTCTCAAATGTCTCATCTTGTCGAGCCTTTATGGCCAAAACTAGTTTGTCTGTTGTTGTAATATTATATAGTCCCTTTGCACCAAGTCCTTGACATATTATGCACTTTGTGTAGTCGATGTCAGTGTCCTGGCGTCTCCTCTTGGGTTCCTTTTTCAGTGACGAGCTTCCTTCCACCACCTGTTTCTCTGCCTGGGTCATCATCGTACCTCTCATGCAATCACCTGCAACAGCAAAACCACCACCATGTTATGCATACTAGCAACTAGAGTAGGCCTACATGCAAGCTATTGATATGCTACACTACATGCAAATTTCTGATATGCTAGACTACATGCACACTACACAATGGCCACGCCACTACAGATCACACAGTTTTGGACATTTCTGCCCACATGATTTTTATGAGACAAATGGCATAAAACACATCATATCACTCTGAAACCATCATAAATAGATTCCCTGACCTTGAAAACCAGAGAAACAAAGTATTACACATGAAAATAAGATAACAATTGACGACAATATGGAGATTTAAAAATATGGCGACCATCTTGGACGCCATCTTGAATTGCACAGTTACAGTAGCCTGTTGGAAAGGTTGTCCACCTGGAAGTTGTTGCTGGGGGTCGAAGGAATCCAACCATATACAAAAACCTTTTATAGCAGACCGTGTCTGGTTGACCACTCTTGCCTCCTGGGTAAATGTAGTTTTCCGGACTTTTCATGGAATCCTTTCAAGCTATAAAAATTGCAATAGTAAAGGATGCTGCATGAAGTAAAACTCTGTCGGATTGTACCAGAATCTTTGCCATTGATGGAGGCAGCTTGGAAATATGCCGTCTGAAGAAGATTATTATTATTATGAACAAGAAGATGAATTCCCGGGTTTGACCAATCTTGGTTTTTTCTTCTTTTTTTCTTTCCTTTTGCCATGGTCTGCAGTATTGAAAAGTGATCAGTGCCTAGGCAATCAGTTCAAACAAACCAGGTAGACTGTCATATGTATAGATTTGTCCTATATATATATATATATATATGTATATATATATATATATATATATATATATATATATATATATATATATATATATATATATATATATATATATATATATATATATATATATATATATATATATATATATATATATAGGTTGCCCGGTACACTCGGACTCACAAATTACTCGGGGTTCTTACTGGAATAAGTTTGCTGGCGAGTTGCAAAATTAAGTTTTTGGGTATTTTAATCAACACTTTGCAAAACTAAAGTCACTGTCACACTGTGGTAATTTTGCAAAGCAAAATAGTTGAAAAATAACAAGAATAGCAAAAGTCAAAAGTGGCAAAGACAAAAATGGCGAATGGCCTGAAACAAAGAAAGGAAGGAAGGGCACAATCCCCGAGTTCTATAACAATAATAACAAAAACACAAAAACCATTCTCCCGGCCTACACATTAAAACCATTTCCCGGCACACCAATCGTCACAGGAGGAGAAAATTTTGGATTTACTTTCAACAAGTCAGGAGACGACGATGGTTCACGAGCGAGCGGTATTCAATGACAAAGGTCAAAGCCGACATTGAAAATATATAAATAGGAATGTATTATCTGTTGAGACGAGTTAGCTACACAATACCGAAAATTCGGTTCGATTCCGACAACTTTGAAAATTTGACCTTTGTGACCTTGAAATGTCAAAACGAAGTTACTGACATTGAAATGAGATAGAAAATAATGTATAATCAATTATGAGGTTAGTTAGCTACACAATACCGAAAATTCGGTTCGATTCCGAAAATTTTGAAAATTTGACCTTTGTGACCTTCAATAGTCAAAGGTCGAAGATTCTTGAAATTTGTTGGAAAACTTGTATTTCATTATGTATGTGATAATATAAGATCATGTACGACATTTCACCCTATCAGGAAGCGAACAATGTAATAAAACCATAAAAATCGACTTTTCTAAATTTCGTGACCTTGTGACCTTGACCTTGGGGCGAAAATGAGAAATCGAGCTCCGTGGGGCTAGACACATGACATTGGCCTAACCAAATACCGAAACCCCTGTCAGATTCCACCAAACCCCTCGGAGAAGATGTTGCTTGAAATCGATTACCCCCTAAAATGACATCTTTTTCGGGCGTGGCTCCGCCCACAATGGGCGCAATACCCCCACTATACGCAGGACACAACTAGATCATGCTATCAACCTCCCACCCAAGCTTCATCAAGATCGGATGATATCATCGGGTAGTTATGCTGTGGACAGACAGACAGACACACACAGAGACACACACACAGACAGACGCACACACATGACGAATATAGTGGTCACTTGATAACTCGTGAACCAATTATTCTCACGCATTTTGTGGAGATGATTCCGAGAAAACTGTTATAGCTAGCTCTACGAAACTTTATCTCATTAAAGATACCAATGTAATTTGGTGCATCATGAATTTTGTTTTGCAATTTTGACCTACATTGGCTGCCATTGCTTATGACGTCATAAACTTTAAACATCTTCTCCAGACCCGCTGAACGGATCAATGCAAAATTTTACAAATATGACTGCCTAGCCATGGGGTTAAAAGTTTGTGAAAAAAACGTCATCGGTCACATGGTTTGGCAGCCATATTAGATTTAAAAATAAAACTTTAAAAACGCACTTCTCCGAAACCTCCTATCCAATCAATACGAAACTTGAACACGTTTACATTCCGATAGGGGAAAATATTTTACAAACTATGACATTAGTCATGTGGTTTGGCTGCCATCTTGAATTTAAGAAAAAAAATTGAATACTCTTTTCTGGAATACCTCTTAATGGATCAAAGCAAAATGTCAATCATATGATCAACTACTGATGTGGGAAAAATATTTGTAAACTATGATATCATCAGTCACATGGTATGGCAGCTATCTTGGATTTAAGGAAAAAGTATTTGAAAATCCATATCTCCAGAACCGCTCAACAGATCAATCTGAAACTTCATACGTATGATTGACTACACATGAGGATTATTTTTTACAAACTATGACATCAGTCACATGGTATGGTGGACATCTTGGATTTAAGGAAAATATATTGAAAATCTATATCTCCAGATCAGCTTAACCGATCCAAACCAAAATTTACAGATTTTTTTGTATACAGAGTCGAGGCTCGTGAAAGAGCTAACATTTATCAAACAAACAAATCAAACAAACAAATCAAACAAACAAGCAAACAAAGTATATAAAAAGGGGAGCGGTCGACAAGATGGGGAGAGAAGGGGAGGAAGCGCACAAACACAACATTTGAGAGCAGGGACATCAGGAGATGTGTGGGAGGGAGAGGGCCTGGGGGGGGGAGGCAGGATATGTATAAAACGCAAGGACACCAAGGACTTCCAGGAAAGAAGACAAACGTCACCTCAAAAAAGTGGATTTGGGGTGAAATTAGCGGGGGTAGAAAAGATCAAGGTTTTGGATTGGGGAAGATAAGAGATGGTGGTGAACAGCTGTTTTAAAGACCTGGAGGGAGGAGTGGGATTGAAGAGAGTGGGGGAGTTTGTTCCAGAGGCGGGAGAAAAGAGGAATGAAGGAGTGAAGGTGAGCAGAGAGTCTTGATTTTGGCAGTTTAACCATAAGAGGGTTGCAGGCAGATCTTGTGCGACCTGTAGGAATATATACAGATATGATCGACTACTGATGAAGAAAATTTATTGAAATGATGATGTCATCAGTCACGTGGTATGGCGGCCATTTTGCCTGGAAGCCTATCGTCACTGCTTGCAGTTTTAGTTACTTTTTGAGCTTCGAGTCCAAAAGTGAAAAGTTAAAATGGATTGATCTTCATTTTTCACAATAATTACACAACTCGTGCCATTCCTGTCTGTTGAGGTAAAAAAAAAAATAAACGAAAGCTCCAGGCTTGCCATTTGAGAGCTGCAGGGAAACCTATTGTTTGATGCCTGTAAACTCCACTCGGACCCTTAAGGGTAACTGGGTTCTGAAATTTGGTGGAAAGGCCTCCATTCAATCACAACCACTGTGCCCGTTTTGAGATTTGCTTTCACAGCTTTGCTCATTCGTGGTCCTTCCAGGAGACCCGCCGACTCTGGCGCAGGCCAGCAAGATGTTGCACCAGGCAAGCTGATTCAAGGCGAGACCAAAAGGGATTTTCCGCTGCGCAAGACAGGTGGGCTCATACGCCATCGTGTTTGTAATTAATATTATTGTGGTTTTCTACACGTGTTTTGGGTAATTTGCCTTTTCCTGTCATTTTCTCTTATGTGACAGATACATTGTGCTTTGTTTTTATTTATTTGTTTGCTTGTGCTACACAGCGATGATGATTCTGCACCACGACCTTGCTTTTCAAACATCTTGCCCACTTTTAGATATTAGAAACACTCACTCTCTATGGGTATGGGAGTGGGGTTGGTCATATTATTGCCAATTATTATTACTATTATTATTGTTAATATTATTCTGTAATTAGCTTAATATTATTATTATGCTATTGTCGTTATTGTTGGTGTTTTTACCTCCGCCACCGAAGGTGGATGGAGGTTATATTTTCACCTCTGTCTGTTTGTCTGTCAACAAGATATCTCAAAAAGTTGTTCATGGATTTGGACGAAACTTGGTGGAGAGGTTGAGTATGCGACAAGGAGGACTTGATTAAATTTTGGTGAAGATTCGAATCCGGATCCGGATCAGATAATTTTTTAAGTGAATTTTCACCATTGAGTGATGGGGCTAAACCGATATATAGCACGATATCATAAAAAGTTATTGACCGATTTGGACGAAACTTTGTGGAGAGGTTGAGTATGCGACATGGAGGACTTGATTAAATTTTGGTGAATATTCGAACCCGGATCCGGATCAGGATCAGAGAATTTCTAAAGTGAATTTTCACCATTGAGTGATGGGGCTAAACCGATATATAGCACGATATCTTTAAAAGTTGTGGACTGATTTGGACGAAACTTGGTGGACAGGTTGGGTGTGTGACAAGACCGAATCGATTCGATTTTGGTGAAGATCTGAATGTGGATTTGGATACGATAAAAAATTTTTTAAGTGACTCAACCATTGAGAGATCGGGTGAAAAGCGATATGTTGTCCTGTTTAAGAAGAGATTAAGACCACCGGTGACAGATAGCCGAAACAGTTTTTATTTATTCCCGAGACGGCAACCAAAAATGGCGGTTAGTTTTGTCGTGCGTGGGAATGACGGGATGCGAGTTGTTTGCCTCAACGGAACGAAAAGCAACACGGGTTTATTCCCGAACCCACAAAACATGCACACACGACCAAGAAATTCAACTATAATGATTTTAATGTAAATAAATGAGGGAATGAAAATATCGAAATAAAGGCTGAGGTAAATTCATTTCCTAACCGAGGCACCTCCACGCAGTCTCAAACGTGCACACAGGGAAAAGATAATGAAAATAAAAAGAAATCCCCTTTCAGCACTTAGCTGGTCCCAATAGATCATTTTAGGAGCTTGGCGGCTATTGAAGCTCAATGTAGCCACTCTCGCGGGAAGTGCTCAGAAAATGGTGAAGGCCCAAAAGCACCACGCACTTTCGGCTCCACAGGCAGGAGGCGAGTCCCGAAGACGATTTCCCTCTTCAGTTGTGGCAATTCAGTCAAAATCAACAAATGCGTAAAAACAGGTAGCTGCTCCTTGAAGGGCACCGTGCACTCCAAAAGACGAAAGCCCCCAACACTTCGCACCAACACAACCAATAAATAAATGGCCAGCGTCTTGTCCGAGCAAGATCGAGAGACACCTCTTCTTCACTCCTGAGAGCCAATCGTCTTGTGCGGCTCCCAGTTCGCACCGCCCACATTCCACGGTCGAATCACATCCCTCGGGGCGTGGCCTCACTGCTTTTCCTGACCCCCAATTTCTCCGCCTCTTGTGGGTGGGCTTTCGCCTATTAGGTCCTTTGGGCGGGGCTTAGTCCAGCAACCTCTTTGCTTGAAGTTGGCTGTTGTTGTTTAATGGAGATTTTGCATGGCCGGCCTTGTCAGCAAAAACGTGAGTGGAAAATTATGGAGGGAAAGCACGCACTGGGGAAAACTAGCCTTAGACCGTAGCGATAATTATCACAATACCACCCCACCCCTCTCCCTCCCGTGTGGTGAACACATAAACAACCTTGAGCTACAGTTTCCCTACTTACCGTACATCGAGATTTCTCCAACACGTTCACAGTCCATGCTATTTCTCCTATACAGTGCTACCTTCCCGACGGTATCCTTTCACCTAACCCCATAAATGTAACAATATATATAACATGATATTAAAAACGTTATGGACGAGTTATGACAAAACTTGGTGGACAAGTTGGTTAGATGACAAGAACACGCCGATTTGATTTTGGTTCAGGTCCAAATCCAGATCCGGCCTATTAGTGGGATACAAAACATAAACTGTTCAGCCTGGGAGAGATATGCTCTCTATCGAGTGCCGTTCTAGTTACTTTTGTTTCTGAGAAGTTTCCTTCGAAAAGCACTACGATAACGTGTAAAGACATTCAAGCTACCACATCTTAACATGCCGTTTTTTCTAGGCGGAAAAGGGCAATAAAACATGGGAATTCCTCATTTTTGGCAGTAGAGTCGAAAGCGCAACATAGGCTAAGCGAGTGCAAAAAGAAGGCAAAATCCTCTTACTCATGAGAGAATTTTAAGGGCTCGGAAGCATCACTCATAAAACCCTCTTCCACCTCCACTGTGAGCGGCGCTACACGGTACACATTTACATACATCATTTGCATCAGCCCACTTGTGGAACCCCTGGGAGGGGTGTGTGGGGGTGTTGCAAACAAAGTAGCTACAACCTTTGTCTTGTGACCCTCAATCTCCCCGTAAAGCTTGGTTGAGATTGGATAAGTAATGACCGCATGCATCGACCACAGACAAAGACACACAAAATTTTAGGGTGATGATTAAAATAGTTTCTAAACATATGTGAGGTGAATCACATCCTTTATTGATGACTAAAAGTCCTTGAAATATGATGTGTATGGGCCATGACATCATCAGTGTCCAAGACTGAAAATCGAGATTAATCTGGTAAATTAGGTCCTCTGTTGTTTAGAACACTCATTCCATAAACCTCTGAACTCTCTCCAACGGCAAAGGCGCACTGATGTGGACATGAAAGACCATGTTAGGAACAAAGTCTGATACTATCAAGTTTTCAAGCCTGATGTTTCCCTTTCTTGTGGGGAATTGGAAGCACTAATGATGTCATACATGACTTTATTTGCATCTATCAATGCAAAATGCATGAATCAATCCTGTAGATTCCCTTGTACATATCAAGATCTGATCTGGTTTCCCATGGGAAGCTCACCAATCCTGGAGCTCAGAGCGGTCACTGGTGGTTAGTCCTTCGCATTCACAGCAATCCAGTGCTCTCCTACATGGCAGTGCATGAAATGGCAGGTTTTGTCGAATTCAAGCAAATAAATATGGAATAAAATTTAATGTAAATATTTCATCAAATCGACGTTTTTAAACCTAGATTCTGTCTACGTGTTTACAAAGTAGATCCTTCTTGTTTAGTCTGTCCATAGTTTTCCTCCTTCCTTCGGTGCTCCGCATATAGTTTGGCTTTTGATACCACTTCCTATTCTCATGATATGAAAGTGCTCCATGAATTTCTTAATCTGTTGTGTTGTTATTCGTGTTAATTTTCTTTTTAATTTGCTTTTTCCTCCAGTCTCTACTCTCCCCTTGCAGCCTGTGTCATTTTCTCACATCGTGTGACCAAATTCCCCAATTCCGCACCAGACCAGTGTGACCAAACCAAGTTATTGATACCTGTTATTTTGCTCTCCTGGCCTCTAGTCTTTGAATCCAGGCAGACAGCAAGTGGTGTATCAACGTGCGTGTGATTTCAGTGTCAGAACCTAACCTGAAGGTGCGTTCCCTGCTACGGAAGAAGGTTTCGGAGATGCGCTGGAGCCCTATGAACCATAAGGCCAGCTCGGAGGGCAGCAAACGACATCTCATTGAGCCCGGTGAGGAAAGTGATACGCTAACCTTTAGTAAAGGGCAGCCTTCGAGAATGCTGCAGGCCCTTATGCATTTTTATTGGACTAACATTTCACTAGTGCTGAGCTGTGCTGTGCATTGTAAATGTTATCGTGGGTCATGATATCTTTTACTGCGACTTCACCTCCTTCTCACACTATCACCCTTAATTATCATTTAGAATAGAAACCTCTCGTTTTATATTTTAGTTTAATTAGATCGCAACGTAACTTGTTTACTGACTGTACGTGCGCCGTGACATGATGCCGTTCAGTGGTTCTTGGTTCATTGTGCTATGTGGTTGTATTTGATGAACCATGGCAGTGGTGTACACGTTGGTAGTTATTTTCTCAGGTTAAATAATGTTTATAGGGGAACTGTTCCACTGCTATTTAGTGTGGTTTTACAGGAGTTGACTCGTTAATTTGATGTATTTATTCAACTTTGAAACTCTGGTCCCAACAGCATAAACCATTCTGCTGGAGATGGCCGTTAATATCTACGTTGTTTATAAGGTTAATGGATGATCTTGTACGCAAATAACCTGCAGGACAAGGACATAAGGAGACCATAGCATACTTTTGCATGAATTGACTTATTTTGTGTAGACGATGTACAAACCAATATGGTATACACAGGATTTGAATCCTCCGGGATTAAAGTGTCGTACAGTAATCTAAGGGGAAAATGAGCAATATATACAAACTGGCCATATACACTATGGGATTTGCTTCTGGACCCTACTCGCACAGTAGTGACAAACGTCTAGCGTGAGCAGTGCTATTGATTTGCTCTAAGTAATTAACTTGTCAGCACTAAACTTGTAAAAGTTGCATTTTATGATTTATTAAATAGTAATCAAAGTAACTGTGGAAGGTAACAAATTATTTATTAAAGATGAGGATATTTTAGGATTCAATGCCTTTTGTGCAAGGTTAGCTTAACAAAGTAAGCTGCTGTTTTCCATCATTTGTTTTTTTTATAATGATAAAGGCAATCGGTAGCGGGTGATTGGGTGCCCCTGATGGACCGTTACAAGTGTCCACTTGAGTCGTGTTGAGATTTAATCCGACAAAGCTGTTTGCTGTTATATCCATTGATTTTTCTGAGATTGATGTGCCATTTTCCAGGACATGTTACCTCTTAGTAAAACGGTTGTCTATGGATACATGGCCAACCACGACACAACGCCATGTGGTGTCTGTGATGCTTGTCAGGTCAGGGTAAAACGAGTTCCCTTTCACCTGTAGATGCTCGGGCAGTGGGCAGTGCACCGGCTTCAGAACAGAGCTCGCCAAGTAGCAGTTACAACAACATCGCCGCTTTAAACGGCACAACGAGCTCGGTACCGAACATCCATGCCGAGGTATGCACCCCCGTCACGTGGTCCATGGTCTTTCTCAACCGACCCACCACCATCACTGTTCCTCGGTCTTTCTCAACCGACCCACCACCATCACTGTTCCTCGGTCTTTCTCAACCGACCCACCACCATCACTGTTCCTCGGTCTTTCTCAACCGGCCCACCACCATCACTGTTCCTCGGTCTTTCTCAACCGACCCACCACCATCACTGTTCCTCGGTCTTTCTCAACCGACCCACCACCATCACTGTTCCTCGGTCTTTCTCAATCGACCGACCACCATCACTGTTCCTCGGTCTTTCTCAACCGACCCACCATCATCACCAGTTCCTCTATCTTTCTCAACCAAAACACCCCCCATCGCCCATTTTTTGGTCTTTCTTGACTGAACCACGATCATACATTCCTTGGCCTTTCCCAAATTAACTGTGCTTCCGGGGTGTTTGGAAGAGGAAGTATCATTACGCCTTGAAGGACAGAATACATGTTATGTATGTATAAATGGTGACACTTTCAGAATGTCCCCTTTACCTCCCCACTTCTTCACTCCTATTTCCTCCCCAATCTAACCACCTTTTTACCCTCTATCTTCTCTCTTCCTTATATTTTCTGAATTTTTATTTTCTCAATTGACCTTACTCCCCCATTCACCAAGTCAACCTTTTTTTTCTTTTTTTTTTACAACTGTGTTGGTATATGTAGATTATCCCTTATTGTGCATAATGGTAAGGGATGTGTCATGTAAAGGGTACAGGCAGGTCACCACTTGCACTTATTGGTTCTCGTACACAAAGTAAATTTGACATTTGTTTATTCAGTAATTACTCAGCACCCTGGTGTCCCAATAAGCTTTCTCGCTCTTTGTTAACTGACTCTGAGTACTTGGACATACCGCCTGGTGTACTCTAACCCCCTACCTCATTGGGCTTTGCTGTCTGCAGAATGCTGCGGTGCTAGCTCGTTGCCCAGAGGGCTCCACATGCCAGTCCAACTTGTACACGTCTCCGTCGCTGCCTAACATCTCCCTCGGACAAGCGGCCTCGACGTCACAGGTGATTCTGCACCCCTTGATATGTCCGAAATCAAATGCTCCTTCAGTCGTTTTGAATAAGGAGGGTAGTTTGATCTTTCAAGGAAAACTGTTCTTTGAAACTTAATCTTTCCTTCAGGTTGTGCTCTCCATTGTTATTATTAATTAACTTATTGCTATCATTTCAATGCATTGCTTTAAACCTTTAATACATCAAAAGGTTAAGTACAATTGGAGGTCATATTTATTACGTACACAAACATGATGTAACACCCCCCTTCTCTTTCCTTACTCCTATCTTCTTTCAACCTTCTCTCCTCTCTCCTCCCACACCCATACTCTCCTTTATGACTCCACTCCTACCATACACCGACCTCTATTACCTTTGCACTCCCACAATCCCCTAACCTCCTTTCCCTCTCCACTCCTCCCACATGCACGCCAGTGCCGGATTAAGCCTCGGCTGGCCCTAAGGCACATTTTGAAATTTTAGAGAATGGCCTGAACAATTTAAATTAGATCTCGGGCTCATGGAAATGGACCCCAGACAAAAGATGAACTGATTCATGAACAAAATATTTAATACAAAAAAAGACAAATATTTAATGTGAAAATAAACTACTTTCAAACTAGTTTCGTCTATACAATTTGCAGTGTATGAATATATGCATGACAAAACACGCACAGATTTGGCACTTTGCTTTACAGTTTACTAGACCTTAGATTGTAACCTTGCACGCGTTTACAACTGCAAACTCTTCAATTACGGAACTGAAGTCCAGTTCTCGGAGCAAATCACTTTCAATGCACAAATGCACATTTTTGTGGCCAGAATTTTTGGCTGCCCCTAATGCCTTGTCTGCCTAATGGTTAATCCGGCACTGATGCACGCATACCATCTCATTCTACCTTGCATCGCTCGACTCCTTCCACAATCCCCTAACATCCTTTACCCATTTTAACATGATCTACGGCTGTTAGTGGAGCTTCCTCCTCCCACCTCCACTCCCCCCCCCCCCCTCACACACTAACACCCACCAAAGGTGGCACATTTTCACCACACTCAGGGGGGCATTTCCTAAAGAGGATTTTTTTTTCTTCCTAAAATCAATTGTGACATTGTTGGTAACCTGGGGAGAGTGACAGCACTTCCACCAAGGTGTGTGTGTGTGTGTGTGTGTGTGTGTGTGTGTGTGTGTGTGTGTGTGTGTGTGTGTGTGTGTGTGTGTGTGTGTGTGTGTGTGTGGTGTGGTGTGTGTGTGTGTGTGTGTGTGTGTGTGTGTGTGTGTGTGTGTGTGTGTGTGTGTTAGTTATATTATGTGTGTTTCAGGAGATGGAACGGAGACCCACCGGGTCCCACCCACCAGGTCTCAGTGTGTTTGTGTGTGTGTGTGTGTGTGTAATGTGTACATGTATAATATGTCACGTATAATATGTATGTATATGATCACACCTAAATATATTATGTATAAATCACCATTGTGCATGTGTATGTATTATCACGATTCATATGTGTGTGCATGCGTGTGTACACGCCACTGCTACTGGTCATCATCTCCACTAGCAAGTCTCTAAGACTGAACGGAGCCTTCCCTTGTACTGAAGCATCCATCCTCACCCCCAGCAAGGAACCACCATTCATGGACCAAGCCATCTCCTTATCCGTGCTCTCATTCCCACTCTTCCCCAAATTGGCGATGATGTAGATCTACGTGACCTCCCATGTGGCCTCCTGGGTCGCCCGGTTATGCCTTGTCCTGGTCTTCTTCCTCCCCAGTCTCATCTTTCCCCGGTCTCATCCTTCCTCGGTCTCATCCTTCCTTGACGGGATAGAGGTGGCAAAACCCAAATGGCCGCAAGGCAAGGCAAGGGGCACCAGGCCGTGTCCCAAACGCATATCGATGCACGTCCCAAACTATCTCTCTCTCTCTCCCTCTCTCTCTCTCTCTCGCTCTCTCCCTCTCTCTCTCTCTCTCTCTCTCTCACTCTCACTCTCACTCTCACTCTCTCTCTCTCTCACCGTCTCTCTCTCGCTCTCGCTCTCGCTCTCACTCTCGCTCTCTGTCTCGCTCTCTCTCGCCATGTCTCGCTCTCTCTCGCCATGTCTCGCTCTCTCTCGCCATGTCTCGCTCTCTCTCGCCATGTCTCGCTCTCTCTCGCCATGTCTCGCTCTCTCTCGCCATGTCTCGCTCTCTCTCGCCATGTCTCGCTCTCTCTCGCCATGTCTTTTTTGTATATCGTGTTGAGGCTTGTGCAGGAGCTATGACAGAATGGATCAGGGCATAACAGAACACAAAGAATAGTGAGGGGTGGAGTGGATGTGAGGGGAAGACACACTAACAGTAGAGTTGAGGGACAAACTAGAGGGATTTGGAGAAATAACTCTGGGGGTTTATTAAGTCAAAAGTCTACACGAAAAAGCCAATCAACATTCAGGAACTGAAACGGAGAATTCAAGCAGCTTTTAGTGAAATTATGGTCGAAATGCGACAAAAGGTGGTGTTGGAATACAGACAAAGGCTGAATAAACTGATTGAAAATGGTGGAAATTACATTGAAGTTTATAACTAAATTTGTAAGTTCTTAAGGTTGATTAAACTTATGTAAAAAAAAAAACTTGAAATATGTAACTATGTTGTGTAAAAACTTTATCTGTTTGGTTAAGAAACAAAAAAGTTATAGAGATTTTAAAACTGTCAGTGATAAATGGGCCACCCTTTGAAAGCTCAAAAATTACACCATGTGATGCAATAAACCTACTAGGTATTACCCTAACATCAAATTTTCCTGGAATCCACACATTGCATAAATAGCTAAGTCTGCCTCGAAGAAACTAGGTGTCTTGTTCAGATGTCGAAGATTCTTCTCCTCTCAACAGTTGCTTCCACTATATAAAGGATTGATTCGTCCTCATATGGAGTACTGCTCTCACATCTGGGGAGGTTCTAGCTCCGAATACTTAATGGACCGAATTGAATCCAAAGTAATCCGACTTATCAACTCTCCCAATTTGACCTCAAAACTCGACCCGATCGAATTACGCCGCAAAGTTGGCTCTCTTTCTCTTTTCTACAGATATTACTTCGGTTTCTGCTCTCAATAACTTGCTGCTTGTGTACCTCCACCATTAGCGAGACCACAGAATACTCGACAAGCCACTACGTCGCATGATTATTGTGTGGCCATTGGCAACTCAAAGGTGGGCCGTTATGATGTTTGTTTCTTCCGTTCCACTGCCAAACTCTAACTCTTTACCTTCCCATGTATTTCCAAATAATTATGATCTTCCCCTTTTCAAAAAGCAGATTTTTTTACTTCCTCAAAAACTCTTTCACTATTCGCTCTTTCTTCACGTTTCTATCAATGCATCTGTATTATCGCTCTCTCTCATTGTCTCTATGTCGCGGTCCATGTGTGTCGCGGTCCCTGTGTGTCGTGGTCCCTGTGTGTCGTGGTCCCTGTGTGTCGTGGTCCCTGTGTGTCGCGGTCCCTGTGTGTCGCGGTCCTTGTGTGTCGCGGTCCTTGTGTGTCACGGTCCCTGTGTGTCGCGGTCCCTGTGTGTCGCGGTCCCTGTGTGTCACGGTCCCTGTGTGTCGCGGTCCCTGTGTGTCGCGGTCCCTGTGTGTCGTGGTCCCTGTGTGTCGCGGTCCCTGTGTTTCGCGGTCCCTGTGTGTCGCGGTCCCTGTGTGTCGCGGTCCCTGTGTGTCGCGGTCCCTGTGTGTCGCGGTCCCTGTGTGTCGCGGTCCCTGTGTGTCGCGGTCCCTGTGTGTCGCGGTCCCTGTGTGTCGCGGTCCCTGTGTGTCGCGGTCCCTGTGTGTCGCGGTCCCTGTGTGTCGCGGTCCCTGTGTGTCGCGGTCCCTGTGTGTCGCGGTCCCTGTGTGTCGCGGTCCCTGTGTGTCGCGGTCCCTGTGTGTCGCGGTCCCTGTGTGTCGCGGTCCCTGTGTGTCGCGGTCCCTGTGTGTCGCGGTCCCTGTGTGTCGCGGTCCCTGTGTGTCGCGGTCCCTGTGTGTCGCGGTCCCTGTGTGTCGCGGTCCCTGTGTGTCGCGGTCCCTGTGTGTCGCGGTCCCTGTGTGCCGCGGTCCCTGTGTGCCGCGGTCCCTGTGTGCCGCGTTCCCTGTGTGCCGCGGTCCCTGTGTGCCGCGGTCCCTGTGTGCCGCGGTCCCTGTGTGCCGCGGTCCCTGTGTGCCGCGGTCCCTGTGTGCCGCGGTCCCTGTGTGCCGCGGTCCCTGTGTGCCGCGGTCCCTGTGTGTCGCGGTCCCTGTGTGTCGCGGTCCCTGTGTGTCGCGGTCCCTGTGTGTCGCGGTCCCTGTGTGTCGCGGTCCCTGTGTGTCGCGGTCCCTGTGTGTCGCGGTCCCTGTGTGTCGCGGTCCCTGTGTGTCGCGGTCCCTGTGTGTCGCGGTCCCTGTGTGTCGCGACCCCTGTGTGTCTATGTATCCGTCTATCTGTCACCATCCCTGCATGTATCCTTCTCCGTCCCTGCGTGTCTCTGTCTCCGGCCCTGCGTGTCTCTGTCTCCGTCCCTGCGTGTCTCTGTCTCCGTCCCTGCGTGTCTCTGTCTCCGTCCCTGCGTGTCTCTTTCTCCGTCCCTGCGTGTCTCTTTCTCCGTCCCTGCGTGTCTCTTTCTCCGTCCCTGCGTGTCTCTTTCTCCGTCCCTGCGTGTCTCTGTCTACGTCCCTGCGTGTCTCTGTCTGTCTCTGTCCCTGCGTGTCTCTGTTTCTGTCTCCATCCCTGCGTGTCTCTGTTTCCGTCTCCGTTCCTGCTTGTCTCCGTCTCCGTTCCCGTGTGTCTCTCTCTCTGTTTGTCTATATCTCCGCATCTGTGTGTCTCCATCTCTGTGTGTCGACGTCGCTGTCTCCGTCTCTGTGCGCTGTCATTGCTGCCGCTGTGCATGCTAGCATGCTTGCGTGCATCAACTGTTTATTTCTGATATCAATCAATCCTTAAAAGTTCCTCTATTCCTTTATTTAACACCATGATACAGGGTTGTTATAGTCTGTAAAATGACGAGATTATCTTCTTCTATATATACAGACTTGGCATTTAATATGGAATATTTTTTTGGTGGGGGTGAACTTACTTTTCAAGATGTCTAAGAACCAAAAGTTCATTGGAATTATGTTGAAATTATTCTAGATTTTGTTAATGTGACCTTTAAAAGAAACAAAAACCACATTTGACATTCTGAAACCAATAAATTGATCCTTGAAAGTGATGTAAACTGATATCGAACTCAATTCATGGACAGTACTGTTAAACTTCTTTTTTTTTTTTCTTTTTTTTTTTGTATACTGAATCGAGGCTCGTGAAAGAGCTAACATTTACTTCACAAACAAATCAACCAGACAAACAAAATATATAAAAAGAGAGAGCGGAAAACAAGATGGGGAGAGAAGGTGAAACACACAAACACAACATTTGAGAGCAGGGAGATGTGTGGAAGGGAGAGGGCTTGGGGGCAGGAGGCATGGGAAGGGGGGGGGGGGGGGGGAGGGGGGAGGGAGAAGTATAAAACACAAGGACACCAAGGACTTCCAGGACAGAAGTTGGTATTTCAAAAAAGTGGAATTGGGGTGAAATTAGCGGGGGTAGAAAACATCAAGGTTTTGGATGGGGGAAGATAAGAGATGGTGGTGAACAGCTGTTTTAAAGACCTGGAGGGTGGAGTGGGATTGAAGAGAGTGAGGGAGTTTGTTCCAGAGGCAGGAGAAAAGAGGAATGAAGGAGTGAAGGTGGGCAGAGAGTCTTGATTTTGGCAGTTTGACCATAAGAGGGTTGCAGGCAGATCTTGTGCGACCTGTAGGAATATTTGCGGGACAGAGCCCAGAGAGAGCTGGGGGGGCAAGGCCAGAGAGGAGTCGGTAGAAGACGGAAAGACCACCAACCTGCCTGTGGTGAGTGAGTGAGAGGCCCTTGGAGTTAGCTTCATCGCGGGAGATTCCAATGATTCTGAATGCTTTGGTTTCAACAGCATGAAGACGAGCTAGGTTTGAGGCAGGAGCACCAGCCCAGAGGGGATAGCAGTATTCCATTGAGCTGCGGATGAAAGCCTTGTATGTGGTGAGGAGCTCAGGTGTGCCAAGGAAGGACTTCGCACGACGGAGGATGCCCAGTCGGCGACTGGCTTTGGAGGCCAGATTTGAAATGTGGTTTTCCCAGGAAAGATCATGGCAGATAGTGAGACCCAAAAGCTTGAGTGACAGAACTTCTTGGAGAGGATTATTCACAAAGTGGATGGGAGGGTTGTCCAGTCTGTCTTTTCGGAGAGACATCGTAAGAGTGTGAGATTTGTCAGGATTGAAAGACATGTTCCACTTGTTTGCCCAGTCTGTGATTTTGTCCAGGTCTGCAGAGAGTGAGGAGGCTGCAGACTGCCGATCTGAGGGATGAAGAATAGAGCGACAGAGAGTAGAGTCATCAGCAAAGAGATACAGAGGATTTTCAAGAGAGTCAGAGAGATCATTGATGAAGACCAGAAAAAGCACAGGGCCCAGAACACTGCCTTGTGGAACTCCAGCCTGAATAGAAAGAGGAGATGAGAGAAACCCATTCAGGGCCACACGTTGACTACGACTAGAGAGGAAGTCCGCCAGCCATGCGTGGAGATTTCCATGGATACCAAAAGAGGAGAGTTTGGTGAGCAGAGCGGGGTGCCAGACCGTATCGAAGGCATGTGATATGTCAAGGGAGACTGCTCTAATTTCCTGTTTGGCATTGAGGACCTCCATCCATTGTTGAGAAAGCAGAAGCAGCATGTCCAGAGTAGAGTGTCCAGGTCTGAAACCAAATTGATGATCAGAGATCAAGCCATTGAAGAAGAGGAAAGATTTCATATCTGAAGCAATGATGGATTCCATGACTTTGCTGATAATTGGGAGAAGGCTGATTGGTCTGTAGTTGCTGGGATCTGTTTTTGCACCTTTTTTGTGCAAAGCGGTGATGTTGGCAGATTTCCAAGCAGATGGAAGATGACCTTGAGCAAAAGAGAGGGTGAAGAGAACAGAGAGAGGGAGTGAAAGAGCGGAAGAACAGGATTTTAGGACCCGTGGGCTGATGCCGTCAGGTCCAGTTGCAGAATCCGAGTCGAGGGTTGACAGAAACTTTTCCACCTTGTCAGGAGGAAAGGACACAGAGTCCAGGAGCAGCTGGGTACGACTGGGTACGGTGGGTACAGAGAGGGATGGGTTTGGGACACAAGATTTAGAGGCAAACACAGAGTTGAGGCATTCAGCTTTTTCACATGCGGAGTCAGCCGTGTGGCCATTTGAGGTGAGGGAGGGGATGGAGGGGGAACAAACACCAGAAACAGATTTGACCAGACGCCACCAGGATTTGGAAGAGGGAGACAGATAAGAGAGTTCGGTCCTGAGAACGGAGAGATATTGTTTCCTGGCTCTCCTGAGGGTGGACACACACTTGTTTCGGGCTTTGTGAAAGGAAATGAGATTTCCTTCCGTGGGATTTGCTTTCCAGGAGACGAAAGCAAGTTGTTTCTGGGCAATAGCCTCACCACAAGATTCCGTGTACCATGGACGGGAGGAAGGGTATGACAACAGAAGACGAGATGGGATAAATCTGTGCATGAGAGAGAGCAGTTTGCTTTGGAAGAATTCCCAGGAAGAATTTATGTCAGAGGCAGTGGAGATGGGAGACCAGTCCAGATGATTGATGGCTGCTTGAAGACCGTGCCAGTTGGCCTGAGTGAAATGCCAGACTCGTCGACGCTGAGGAGGCTCTCTGAGAATGGTCAGAGAGATGTCCACTTTAACAAGCACATGATCAGAAGAGCCGATTGGAGCAGAAGAAGAGCAGCAGACATTTTCAGGGAACTTCTGTACGTTTTCCAGAAGTATCTCTTTATTGTGCACATTAGCCAAAATTTTTTTTAACAAAAACAAAAGTTAAATTACGACTGGGATTACGGACAGTAAAATTACAGTTCAGTACTTCGTGTAACCCCCACGAGCATTCAGGAGAGCATGTACACGTTGAGGCATGCTGTTCACAAGATTTGCCAAGGTTTGGACAGGAATCGCTTGCCATGCAGTGACAATAGCCTGCTGCAATTCACGCACAGAGGGCGGCTGCTGGTCCAAGTGGTCGATTTGACGCATTAATTCTGCCCACAAGTTCTCTATCGGATTCATATCCGGGGACATGGCAGGCCACTCCACATGCTCTACACCACGGTCAGCAAGAAAGTGTTGGATCATGCGAGCACGATGAGGCCGTGCATTGTCATCTTGGAAGATAAAGTTTCCTCGAAAGGCTGCACGAGCAAATGGAAGCATTGTTTCTTCCAGAATGGCCCTGTACTTGAACTGGTTCAGGTTTCCATTCAGAACAACCAGGTCAGTTTTGCCTCCTGCATGAAAAGCAGCCCAAACGGTCACCCCACCACCTCCAGCTTGGACTCTTGGCACTATACAATCTTTGTTGTAGGCTTCACGCACTTGTCTGCACACTCAGACGTGGCCATCTTGATGATAGACCAGAAATCTAGACTCGTCACTGAAGGTCACGTGATTCCAGTGTCCTGGCTGCCATTGACGGTGCTCTCTGGCCCACTGCAATCGGCGCTGGCGGTGTTGACTGGTCAGGCGTGGCTTTCTCAGGGGACGCCTGGCACGATAGCCTGCTTGAACCAGTCGTTGGTTGACTAGCCTTCTGGATACAGGCACATTTGTCAGTTGCTGCCACTCAGCCCTAAGCTGATTAGCTGACTTGGTACGGCCATTGAGGACTAACCGGTGCAGCTGGCGATCATCCCTCCTTGTGGTTCTGCGGGGACGTCCTGGCCTCGGTATTGGTGTAGGGACACCCCTCTGAGCATTTCGTTTCAGGATCTTTGACACCTGGCCTTGAGTGATGCCATACTGCCGAGGAATGGCACGCTGTTTCATGCCGTAATTTCGTAAAGCCACCACTCCATGACATACAGCATTGTCGAGTTGACGGACCATCTCCAGAGGAAGCGGCAATAACTTTTGGAGAAGTGCAGCAGTTGTTTTCCACTAATACAGAACGCAACAACCCTTGTATACCCGACTGTGAAGCCAATCATCAAATGCACCTGTCCGTACATTTTGCCACGCCACCTGTGATATAATCCTGTTGTTGACTTCTTGCTGCGACAGACAATCAGTGACATGGTTCTTTTAACAAATAAATCACCAAAGTGTAAAGGAAATTCACCAGATTGATATACTGAGTTAAGAAAGTAAACCCAAGTCAAGAAAAAACAAATATTCCATCTTAAATGCCAAGTCTGTATGAAAGAAAGTTTTTGTTTGTTTGTTTGTTTGTCTACACGCGCTAATCTCCTGAACGGTGAAAGATAGGAGGAAACCTCTAATACAAAAAATGTTGGGACGGGCCCCAGGAAGGTCTTAGGCGAGGTGGCGAGGCCGGTCGAGGCCCACCTCGGCCGGGGTGGCCCCATTTCGCAATTAAAAGCTGAGCTGAATTATAGTTAATTATAGTTTTTAATTATAGTTTTAATAATAATTATAGTTTTTCAGAATCATTGGAATCTCCCGTGATGGCTCTATCTCCGAGGGCCTTTCACTGACTCACCGCAGGCAGGTTGGTGGTCTTTCCGTCTTCTACCGACTCTCCGGCCTTGCTCCCCCAGCTCTCTCTGGGCTCTGTCCCCCAAATATTCCTACAGGTCGCACAAGATCTGCCTGCAACCCTCTTATGGTTAAACTGCCAAAATCAAGACTCTCTGCTCACCTTCACTCCTTCATTCCTCTTTTCGCCCGCCTCTGGAACAAACTCCCTCACTCTCTTCAATCCCACTCCTCCCTCCAGGTCTTTAAAACAGCTGTTCTCCACCATCTCTTATCTTCCTCCATCCAAAACCTTGATCTTTTCTACCGCTGCTAATTTCACCCCAAATCCACTTTTTTGAAATACCAACTTCATTCCTGGAAGTCCTTGGTGTCCTTGCGTTTTATACCTATCCTGCCTCCCCCAAGCCCTCTCCCTCCCACACATCTCCCGATGTCCCTGCTCTCAAATGTTGTGTTTGTGTGCTTCCCCTTCTCTCCCCATCTTGTCTACCGCTCCCCTTTTTATATACCTTGTTTGCTTGTTTGTTTGATTTGTTTGTTTGCTAAATGTTAGCTCTTTCACGAGCCTCGATTCTGTATACAAAAAAAAAAGAAAAAAAAAAGTAGTCAATCTTCTTCGGCCTATGTGTGTCGCGGTCCCTGTGTGTCGCGGTCCCTGTGTGTCCTTATGTATAAAACCACCTTTAGAGGCCATTTTTCCCCGCAAAGCGGGGGTTCGCCTTTTTCGGGAACCGTGGTTGTTGTTGTTTTTCCGTTCCCTTTTTGAAGCAATGTTTTACGGCCGGATGCCCTTCCTGACGCCAACCCTTTTTGCCGCCTTTTTACGACAAACAGGGAATTACCAGTGAACTGGTCCTCAATTTGCCGACCTCGGAAGGATGACAGGCTGAGTCAACCCCCCTGGTGTTAATTCAGCAATCGACCGGGATTCGAACCCAGGATCCTTGGATCCTAAGCCGGCACCCTAGCCGCTAGCCCAACACCAGGGTATGTGTCGCGAGTAAAAGCGACACACAGGGACCGCGACACATAGGGACCACGGCCGCGAGTAAAAGCCGAATTATAGTAGTAAATGCATTCAAAAAGAACCAGAAATGTCGGGACGGTCCCCGGGAAGGTTATAGGCAAGGTGGCGAGGCCGGTTGAGACCGTTTCGGCCGGGCTGGGCTCATTTCGCAATTAAAAGCTGAGCTGAATTATAGTAGTCAATCTTCTACGGCCGCGAGTAAAAGCTGAATTATAGTAGTAAATTCATTCAAAAATAACTAAAAATGTCGGGACGGGCCCCAGGAAGGTTATAGGCTAGGTGGTGAGGCCGGTCGAGGCCCACCTCGGCCGGGCTGGGCCCATTTCACAATTAAAAGCTGAGCTGAATTATAGTAGTCAATCGTCTACGCCCGCGAGTAAAAGCTGAATTATAGTAGTAAATTCATTCAAAAAGAACAAAAAATGTCGGGACGGGCCCCAGGAAGGTTATAGGCTAGGTGGCGAGGCCGGTCAAGGCCCACCTCAGCCGGGCTGGGCCCATTTCGCAATTAAAAGCTGAGGTGAATTATAGTCGTCAATCTTTTACGGCCGCAAGTAAAAACTGAATTATAGTAGTAAATTCATTCAAAAAGAACCCGGGCAACGCCGGGTGCTTTCGGCTAGTAAATCATAATTTTTTCAACTGGTTGGTGCATCCAAATTGTTATCTGATCCTTCAATCCTGGTACTTACTGCACTTATAGAGCAGGAATGATGCTGCACATGCAAAGGTGGTAAAGCATGTATTCTTTTCCCAAGGAGTTTCACAGAGTTGTTGTTTTTCTTTTTACCACATATTGCAAATCTACATAAGTCACTTTTTCATCATCAATTTATCTGAGCCGAGTATTTAGGGGTTCGTTTAATTTGTGGAACACCAGCATTTATGGAATTTAACTGTGATATTTATGGTCTGATGGATTTGCGAAAGATGCCAGCACTTTGTAGACGGTTTCTCGTACAAATTCCATACGTGGCTAAGGTGTTACTGACTGTTGGAACTTGTTCAAGAATGCCGGTAGCACAGTGGGTGTTGAATCTGGCTGGTGGTAATAATTAGCTTCAAATTATACATTTTTAGATAGCATTTGGTCCTCATGGTGTGCAAGTGCACTTTTGTGGAATCTGCAAAAGCCTGAGGCGGTGCAGGCTTGTGCAGATGTTTATACCCTCAACCCATATAGGCCTGTGTCCCGGTTTGTTTGGTTGAGCATAATTGGACTGTCGTCATCAGCTTGCCATTGCTGTCTGTCAATACTCAGGAATCGACAATGCTTGGTTAAATTCAAACGTACTTTGTGACGTTATACATTGTCTAAAAGTTATCCTTGTTAATGGAAACTATTGAATAACCACCTGTGATCATTTATAATATGAGGTAAAATGACATGGACTGTAATATGACATTTTTAATAGCGTAAGGACTCGACTTTGTTATCTCTTTTACGCCGCACCCAGTGACCCGATGCCCACGGCACAAATGGATTTACGATCTACGAACCGCGCTCTTTGTTTATCACGTACAGCCATACTCGAAAAATCTGAATTAGCCGACGTTGGGGCCCAAAAGCATCCGATTAACTGCCAATACGACGCCATGTTATTGGCATCTGCTGGGTGAAGGCAAAGCAAGCCGTCCGCTGATTGGACAGTCGAAGGCGACAGCAAGTCATCCACTGAGTGGACAATCCTGAGCATGCATTTGTGCCGGTGTCGTCGATCGCGGTGTACGCTAACCTCATCAGGTGGGTTTACCATAATTTCTAAACATTCCGTAAACTGGGTATCTATTTGCCTGCTCCTGTCTTCTCCCACGGCCAGTTATATGTGGCATGTTCAAGAGCACAGTCGTTCAAAGATGTGTATATCAAGGTTGATAATACGAGTACGCAAGGAGTCGTCAGAGGCTTGACTATTACCCCAAACATTGTTTATCCAGAAGTTTTAAAATTATTTCAACCTCTGATACTGCGTTATTGGCGTCTGCCAATAACGCAGAACGCAGACGTTATTGGCGTCTGCGTTCATTGTATTATATTCCTACTGCTCTGCCTTGACATTGACGCTTACCAATGCGCCAGTATGGGGCTAATTCCAGTGGATTTACTAATCCGTTCATTTTTTAAAAGTCTATGGTTCTACTGCTGTTCCTTTCCATTGACACATACCACTGCGCCAGTGTGGCCAGAGTGGTGCTATGCCGATTCCTATTACGAATCCATTCATTTTTCAAAAGTATATCGTAGCGTTGTCATTTAAGTAGATTGCAATAAATACGTTGTTCATATACGCACTCTTCATTCTCATCTTTCTTCCTAACTCTTACTCGGACAAGCAAATCCCCTATGCCATCCATAATGGTACACTCTATCCATACACCACATCCTCCCTTCCGTGGATGTTCCACGGGTTTCGGCTAGTTTATAATATTTCAGGTCAATAAGTTGGCTTTATTTAAAGTTGTAATAAACAGCATTCATCCAGAGCTAATTATTTGCTAAATTAACACATGTGAAAAACTGCTCATACATGAATTTGGTGTAAAATAAATGATAATATTCTCCTCGCCAGAGGAAAGGTATTGCATTTGGGTCATTTTGTTAATTGTGAAATCCGACTTTCCGGTCCACTTTGTATGCAATACCAGAAAGGAGGCAGTATAATTTCATTGTGGAAGTCTCAGATATGACTTGGCCTTGGTTCAAACCACCGACCTCCCAGACTCATAGCGGGCAAATGGTATATTTTGATTGTTTATCAAATGTGTTTGAAAACAGCTTGTGTGCACCTGGCAGTGTTGAATTCTAGACCTGGCCCTGGTGTGTGCGTGTGTGTGTGTGTGTGTGTGTGTGTGTGTGTGTGTGTGTGTGTGTGTGTGTGTGTGTGTGTGTGTGTGTGTGTGTGTGTGTGTTGCACTGAATGGATCAGGACGTAACAGTACAAAACTAGAACGGCACTCGGTAGAGCGCATACCTCCGCCAGGCTGAACAGTTTGTTTTGTATGCCAATGATAGGCCGGATCTGGATTCGGACCTGAACCAAAGTCTAATCGGCTTGTTATTGTCACCTAACCAACTCGTCCACCAAGTTTAGTCATATTATATGTCTTCCATAACTTTTTTAAATATCATGTTATATATCGCTTTTCGCCCGATCCCTCAATGGTGAAGAATCACTTAAAAATTAAATAATTATCGTATCCGAATCCATATTCAGATCTTCACCAAAATCGAATTGATTAGTCCTTGACACACGCACAACCGGTCCACCAAGTTTAGTCCAAATCCATCGACAACTTTTTGAGATATCCTGCTATATGTCGTTTTTGGCCCGATCTCCCAATGGTGAAGAATCACTTTTAAAATTATACTACCCGGATCCGGATCTTCACCAAAATGTAATCATTTCGTCCTTGTCACATACACTACCTCTCTGCAAATTTCGTCCGAATTAGTCCACCACTTTTTGAGATACCTTGTTCACAGACAAACAAACAAACAGACAGGGGTGAAAACATAACCTCCATCCACCTTTGAGGGTGGAGGGAAGGAACAGCAGAGAGGGGTGTGCAAATGGAGGGGGACACCAACAGCGGATTTGAAGGACAAGATAGAGGGAGACTTGG
Source organism: Myxine glutinosa (assembly GCF_964187855.1). Taxonomy (NCBI): domain Eukaryota; kingdom Metazoa; phylum Chordata; class Myxini; order Myxiniformes; family Myxinidae; genus Myxine; species Myxine glutinosa. The sequence continues at coordinate 86,283,155 of NC_136267.1, read as the reverse complement.
ACAAAGCATGGGGGGGGGGGGGGGGCAGGAAAGGTTGCATGGGGTAGACAAATTGGATACAGTAGGGAACTCCATAGAGGGAAAACTAGAATCTGACTTGGTTGCGTAGAAAGTGGAATTACTTGGTTGCGTCGAATGGAATTACTTGGTTGCGTACAAAGTGGAATTACTTGGTTGCGTAAAAAGTGGAATTACTTGGTTGCGTACAAAGTGGAATTACTTGGTTGCGTAAAAAGTGGAATTACTTGGTTGCGTACAAAGTGGAATTACTTGGTTGCGTACAAAGTGGAATTACTTGGTTGCGTACAAAGTGGAATTACTTGGTTGCGTACAACGTGGAATTACTTGGTTGTGTACAAAGTGGAATTACTTGGTTGCGTACAAAGTGGAATTACTTAGTTGCGTACAAAGTGGAATTACTTGGTTGCGTACAAAGTGGTATTACTTGGTTGCGTAAAAAGTGGAAATACTTGGTTGCGTACAAAGTGGAATTACTTGGTTGCACACAAAGTGGAATTACTTAGTTGTGTGCAAAGTGGAATTACTTGGTTGCGTAAAAAGTGGAATTACTTGGTTGCGTACAAAGTGGAATTACTTGGTTGCGTACAAAGTGGAATTACTTGGTTGCGTACAAAGTGGAATTACTTGGTTGCGTACAAAGTGGAATTACTTGGTTGCGTACAAAGTGGAATTACTTGGTTGCGTACAAAGTGGAATTACTTAGTTGCGTACAAAGTGGAATTACTTGGTTGCGTACAAAGTGGAATTACTTGGTTGCGTAAAAAGTGGAAATACTTGGTTGCGTACAAAGTGGAATTACTTGGTTGCACACAAAGTGGAATTACTTAGTTGTGTGCAAAGTGGAATTACTTAGTTGTGTATAAAGTGGAATTACTCATGTTTCTATGCATTGAGAGACCTGTTGGTTTATTATGTGAGAGACCATTTATAAAGCTCTTGGTTTGAAACTTCATCCCCTTCCCATGGGTTTCTCTCAGGGCCTGGTGGCGAGGCAAGACACCGAATGGCGAACGCACGGGCCTGCCCTCATCGGTACTGTCCTTCCTGCTTCTACCCATCTTGCCTTCCTACCTTCATCCCGAGTAGATGGTGATCTCAATGTTATGGTGCCATTTTTGTCCCAGGCTGCATCATTACCGAAAGGTGCATTTTGTGATATTTGCAAAAAAGGATTCCAAAGCATTTTCACTTACCAACATTTCATGGGTGTCCCATCTACAAGTGCTATTTGGTGGGCATTAAATATCCCACGGTGTCTTTTGTGAAGAGTAGGTGAGTTATCGCTACACCCTGAACCAATTACAATTTCCTGTCACCTTTCGACGAATATCAGGCCTGACCAGTCGGATCGTGAGAGATTTGTGTCAAAAACACACCCAGGGGTGGTGGAAATAATTGAGGCTGTTTAAAAAACAATTTAAATTATCTTCAAATGTCATCTCTTAACTGTTTGGAACCATGAACCCACATGCCACATCAGCACTCGCTGTAAAGGTCCCACCGACCAGGGATGCCTGGCACACATCCACCTCGTCAGGTATCTATTACAGTTAGAGGTTTCTGAATTGTAATAGCAAAAGAGGATATCAGTTAAAATGCACTTCCAGCTCATTGCAGTCCATTAAAGACACTTTGTACACAAACGACTTCCATGATGTATGCAACTAATTGTCCCCCCATCGCACCGCGGAGCGAAAGGGGGACTATGGTTTTCCCGTGCGTGCGTACGCGCGGACGTGCGTGCGTACGTGCGTGCGTGCGTAAGCGAAGGACCGAATTCTAATTTGGTGTGTGGGTGCAACCCACGTCAAAATCAAAGATGGCCGCCGCTATGTATGTCTGAACCTTGTGAGTGGAATATCTTGAAACATAAGCGAAGTACCAACTTCTAATCTGGTGTGTGGGTGTACCTAGGCATAAGGAAGAACGCTATTGTAAATTGGGTCGCCACGTCAAAATCCAAGATGGCCGCCACCATATATATGTCTGAACCTTGTGAGCGAAATATCTTGAAAAATAAACGAACTACTAACTTCTAATCTGGTGTGTGGGTGTATCTACGCATAAGGAAGAACGCTATTGAAAATTGGGTCGCCACGTCAAAATCCAAGATGGCCGCCTTGCGTCTTCCACTTTGTCAACTCGCATCACTTCACCGACGGGGGACCTAGGCGTAACGCTTGTTCACTTTGAATGCAAACTCATGTGGAATCTCTGATCTATGAATCATTGTACCATTTTAAAGTCTTTTCTTAACCGTTCTCTGTGGTGTAATGGTTAGAGCGTCTACTCCGAGTCTAGGAGGTTGGCGGTTTGAAACCCGGCCAACTCGTACCAAAGACTTTTAAAATAGTAGGTGCTGCTTCCTTGTTTGACGTTCAACATTTAAAAGGATAAACGCATGGACATTCCTCATAGGTTGGCATCTATGGTGCTGGAAGAGATTCCTCCTTAAGAAATGCCCCACTGAGTGTGACGAGAAAGGTGGTGCCATTGTTGTGACGTCGCTGCTACCCAGAGCGCCCCAGGAAGTGATGGTTCTTCCTCCAAGCTCATTGGCTCTGTTTGTCTTGTGTGTGTGTGTGTGTGTGTGTGTGTGTGTGTGTGTGTGTGTGTGTGTGTGTGTGTGTGTGTGTGTGTGTGTGTGTGTGTGTGTGTGTGTGTGTGTGTGTGTGTGTGTGTGTGTGTGTGTGTGTGTGTGTGTGTGTGTGTGTGTGTGTGTGTGTGTGTGTGTGTGTGTGTGTCAACTCCAGTACGAGCCTTAGATTCTGTAAAAAAAAAAAAACTCATTCCACTTTGTTCACAAACTATATATGAATTCCATTGTACCAACTAATTCCTTTGATTCAGTTTCAATAAGAGGATGTAAATGAAAACCATTCAAACAAAAAATGTAACTTTTTCTTTGGTCTTCAAACGCAACACATGTGTACCCTTTCCAGATAATTTGGATCACACACTACACTTAGTCAGCCGCACCTCATAGCACAGATCAGGACGTGACAGAACAAGAGGAGCATTAAAAGGGGAGGGAGACGATAAGCATACCACGATCAGGGTTGAGGGACAACAGAGAGGGAAACTTGGGCAAACTAGGTACGTGGGGAAGAACGAGGGAGAAGAGAATGCATGAGGTGGACAAGATAGATACAGACGCAAACTTTCAGGAAACATGAAGGGCTTGGGGGGGGGGGGGGGGGGGGAGGGAAAGCAGGGGAAGAGGGTTAATGGGGGTAGAAAAGATGAATGAATGAATGATCGTTTTAAGGCCATTTTCCCCGCTAGAGCAGGTATTAGCCTTGTGGGCCCCATGACAATCATGGTTCCCTGTTTGAGGCAATGTTTTTACAGCCGGACGTCCTTCCTGACGCCAACCCTTGGTCGCCTCTTATGATGCGCAGGGATTCATTGTACCTATTCTAAATCGGGGTACACACCGGGATCATTCATCCCAGCAAGCTGGTACTCAATTTGCCGACCTCAGAAGGATGACAGGCTGAGTCAACCCCCCTGGCGTTAATTCAGCAATCGACCGGGATTCAAACCCAGGATCCTAGGATCCCAAGCCGGCACCCTAACCGCTACGCCAACACCAGGCTGGGGGTAGAAAGGATAATGGATTTAAATCTGAGATGGTAGTGAACACCTGTCTTGAAGACCTGGGGGGAGGAAATGAGATTGAAGATGTGGAGGTTGGTTCCATTGGTAGGAAAAAGAGGATGAAGGAGCGGAGGTGAGGAGTGACCCTGGATTGTGGGGGTTTCACCAGAAGTGTCTTCTTTCACTCTGTCTCCTTTTGCCTCCTTTCTGGTCTTGCACCATCTGCCCTCTCCATGCTTTGTCCCAGGTATCTGGAGGACACACGTGGTCCAGCAGCCTAGTGAAACTCCCAAAATTCAGAACCACTGCTCACCTCCACTCATTTGTTCCTCTTTTTCCCTCCTGTGGAATAAGCTTCTAGACTCTCATTAATCTCATTCTTCCATCCATGACTTCAAGACAGCTGTTCACTACCATCTCAAATCATCCCCCATCCAAAGCCATGATCTTTTAACTCCAAAAAGTTTGCTTCTGTGTCCATCATGTCCACCCCTTGCATTCTCCCCTTCCCCTCATCATTACCGGCACCCCTTGTTTGTCAGTCTCAGTCTGTTTTCCCCCTTCTTCCTTTTGTTGTTGTGTCCTGTTCCGTTCTGTGTTGTAGCTCTTCCACGAGCCTTGACTATGTATACTTTTAAAACGTTGGTTCCGGGTGGACCGCGTTCACCCTAAGACCAGAGGGAAGGTGGTGGAAGACATTGAGACCGCTGACCTGTCTGCGATGGCAAAGTGATAGGCGGCCCATGGACTCAGCTTCATCACGGGAGATTGCAATGATCTTAAAGGCCTTGGTTTTGACGATGTCACGCTGAGCAAGGAATGAGACAGGGGCGGCAGCCCAGAGGGGAGAGCAGCACTCCATCAAGCTGCAGATGAAGGCCTTGGAAAGTTCAGGTGTGTCAAGGAAGGACATTGTACGATGGAGGATGCCCATTCGACTACCGACTTTGGAGGCCAACTTCGAAATGTGCTTTAGCTAAAAATATTATGGCGGATATTGAGAGCCAAAAGTTTGAGTGATTGAACATCTTCAGAAAGTAGATGATAAGGTGACAGCCCTTTCGATTGAAAGATTGGAAGACATACTGTATTCCAAGAGTTTGACCAAATTGTGATTTTTTTCAATGTCTGAAGAGAGCTGCTGCCTAATGTATTGGTGTGCTTTTGACTACATAATAATATGACTTCTCTTAAAAGTAACTTCAATGCAGGAGGAAGCCATTAGGCCCATCAAAGCCTGTGCTAGTGTTGCCAGCTTCTGGTTGTTTGTCCGTGCTCTATCATTTTAAATGCTGAGCATCGAACAAGGAAGCAACATGGATATACCATTCTTAAAGTCTCTGGTATGACTCGGCCTTGGTTCAAACCACCATCCTCCCATACTCAGAGCGGACATACGGTATATTTTGATTGTTTATCAAATGTATTTTAAAACAGCTTGTGTGCATCTGATAGGGTTGAACTGTAGACCTGACCTTGGCAGCTTTCTATGGGTGTTCGAACAAGTACGTTTTATTAACTTGGTTAGTATTTTACTCTTAACCTTCTGATCCCACTGTCATTTGTTTACTCCATTTACTTTGTTGTTTAAATTTGTCTCATTTGTGATGTTTGACAAATGCATCCTCCGAGCTTCAGTGCCGTAGGCAGACATTCAGCCGCTCACTCACTGTTCCATGCCCGTAGTGCCACCAGCTTTGACTGGGTGGACCACGGTGGTGGCGACTGGGCTGCTGGGAGGCCTCTGTCAGGGCGGTGCAACGGTTCTTCATCGGGCAGTGTCACGAACGCACTCTGCTCCTCTCCCTCAGTCTCCGCAGAGCCTTCAGCAGTCTGCTCTGCTCCAGCATCGACAGCAGATGCTGCGCCGACATCAGCAACAAATGAAGGTATTGTAGCGGTTACCGCTGCGACTCGCGTTGGAGCACAGTTTCTTCAGTATATACGATTTAAAAATGGAATTGCCAATGTCCATGTGCAAATACAGTAACCCATGCATACTGGCTATAACGGCTAACTTTTAACTGACATAAGTACACTAAAATACACCCATTCTGGAGGAATTATCCCATTTATATGAGACTAGCAGGAGTACCCGGCGTTTATGGTGGGGGGGGGGGGTGGAGGGGGGAGGGAATGGGGAAGGGGGAGGGGAAAGAAAGGTGAGGAGAGAAGGAGGGGAAATATATATTACATATACATCTTTTGTGGGGGGGGGGGGGGGGGGGTGGCTTTCAGAGCCGTAAATAGACAGAGTTCGGTCAACCCGGTTTCAACTGGTCTGCCCTATGATTGGTTAAGCACTGTCATGTGATTCACAGGTGCCATGTTCTTACCCAGCCTCCATAACCAGCAAAACGTGCATCGCATTGCATGCATTCGCTTAGTGCAAGTGGGGATGGTTGAGGGGAAGGAGGGATGGATGAGTGGAAGTTGGGATGGTTGAGTGGAGGGAAGGATGGATGATGAGTGGGAGTTGGGATGGATGAGAGGAAGGAGGGATGGATGAGTGGAATTTGGGATGGATGAGTGGAAGAAAGGAAGGATGGATGACTGGAAGGAGGGGTGGAGGAGTGGAAGGAGGGATGGATGAGTAGAAGGAAGGATGGATGACTGGAAGGAGGGGTGGATGACTGGAAGGAGGGGTGGAGGAGTGGAAGGAGGGATGGATGAGTAGAAGGAAGGATGGATGATTGCCGTTTGAAGTAAGAATGGATGATGAGTGGAAGGAGGGATGAAGGAGTGGAAGGAAGGATGGATGAGTGATTGATCTTCCACTCATCCATCCTTACTTCCACTCCTCATCCATCCAAAGTTCCACTCATCCATCCTTCCTTCCACTCCTCCATCCCTACTTCCACTCCTCCATCCCTACTTCCACTCATCCATCCTTCCTTCCACTCCTCCATCCCTCCTTCCACTCATCCATCCTTCCTTCCACTCATCCATCCCAACTTCCACTCATCCATCCTTCCTTCCACTCCTCCATCCCTCCTTCCACTCATCCATCCCTCCTTCCACTCATCCATCCCCAACTTCCACTCATCCATCCCAACTTCCACTCATCCATCCCAACTTCCACTCATCCATCCCTCCTTCCCCTCATCCATCCCAACTTCCACTCATCATCCATCCGTCCTTCCACTCACCCATCCCTCCTTCCACTCATCCATCCCTCCTTCCACTCATCCATCCCTCCTTCCACTCATCCATCCCTCCTTCCACTCATCCATCCCTCCTTCCACTCATCCATCCCTCCTTCCACTCATCCATCCTTCTTTCCACTCATCCATCCTACTTTCCACTCATCCATCCCTCCTTCCACTAATCCATCCCAACTTCCACTCATCCATCCCAACTCCCACTCATTCGCAACAGACTAAACAATGTATGAAACTCAGGAACCTAAAAATAAACCCGTCCCTAATAGCAGTAATAGTGTAGCAGCATAGCAAACCTGTTGTGCATTTTGTGATACAAGCACCAAATTTGGCACAAATGTACATTAATATGTTGCGAACATTTTCAGATATTGGGCCACTTGAAATTCCGTAATTTTTTTTTTCACATTTTTTCAAATTTCGTAATTTCAAATTTTTCGGGTGACACCGTCACAATTTCGGTCTTCGAGGCCGGCCGATATAGTGGGGCGGCTTAGCCCAAATATTCAAAAGAATTGTGCATTTTGTGATACAAGCACCAAATTTGGCACAAATGTACATTAATATGTTGCGAACATTGTGTGGTCAGCAATGAAGACGAGAGTCTGAATTACATGTATGCAAAAGACCTTGTGAACCAGTGAAGCAAATACACGGGTAAGCATGAATTAAATCTCGGGCATGATATAATTTCCATGATGTTTACCTCTACACAATGGTGGAAGGAGGTAATGTTTTGATCCCAGCTTGTCTGTATGTCTGTTTGTCTGTTAGTCCACAAAATTCCAGACAAAGCTTGTAGTAGTGGTAGTTGTAGTGGTAGTGGTGATAACAGAAATTGTTATATAGAACTGAACTTATATTATTATTATATGCAGAAAATAACTTCATTTCTATATGCCCTGCAGTGGACAGGTTAATTGGTTTATGCACTGAAGGGGTCACCCTGGTGTGCACTGCTGTGTTCTGCCTCACTGAGTTGTTCAGGTATGATGTACTCAGCACAAGCTTCCGGTCGGCCCGGAGGTGGGGGTGCGGGGCCTGTCACGGAACGTCAAAACAAACGGCCTGCCGGGGCCGCCCAAAAGTCGGGCGTGAGGGGCGCGTCCACTAATGGAACGCCTCTCGCTTCCCAGATCGAGGGCCACGTGGTCAGGAGAACCTCGTCCCTTCCGGTCACACTTTGCCTATCGGCCGGCCTCGAAGACCGAAATTGTGACGGTGTCACCCGAAAAATTTGAAATTACGAAATTTGAAAAAAATTGGAAAAAAGAATTACGGAATTTCAAGTGGCCCAATATCTGAAAATGTTCGCAACATATTAATGTACATTTGTGCCAAATTTGGTGCTTGTATCACAAAATGCACAATTCTTTTGAATATTTGGGCTAAGCCGCCCCACTATAAGTTGCATGCACGCTGGAACGCACGCGCGTGTGCCCTTGACCTTGGGTAACAACACGGCGCCTATTGTTTAGTTGGACAAACTCTATCTACAGCTCTTGTGGCTTTGACAGGCCCCTCCGTTTTGGGGAAGGGAGGAAGGGAAGTAGGAAAAATTTACCTGTGCAAAGAGTGCTTTAACCTCAGTGTTGCCCAGGTAAGAAAGGAAATTGTAATACCCTCTGCCACCATCACCAGTGGGTGCTACTATTAGAACACATTTACATAGACAATTTACGCCCCTCTCCTGGTCCCCCACACCTCCGCATGAGGCTGCCACCATATAGCCTATGTTACCCCCCAGAAAAAGATGTATTTGTATTTGTACCCCGAGTAAAGTACATAAGGTTTATAGCTGGATTATAGCTGGAGCACCCGGCGTTGCTCAAGTGAAAAAGAAACCTTAACATATTAGAAATGAGGGCAAATATAATGGAAAAGCAATTGCATCCAAATCAGAATCCATCATGTATGTCAAATCATCATTTTACCTTTTTGTTGAATATATGCTGGTGAATGTACGGTTTATCACGTTTCTGAGTTAAGTTTGATGATGTTCAGGAAGAAGAAGAAGCCTTACCACCAACTTCGACCGCTTCCGGAATTGTTTTATTATTTGTGTTCATGTCTGGTGATTGTTTTGTATTTATTTATGTGAATATGTACTTGTATATAACTGTCATTAATCAAAAAAGCTTCGGCACTATGGATCTATTTTGTTTTATTTATTTTCAAATATATATATATATATATATAGTTTTTTGGCCGAAAACACTCCCAAGCAGTCACTGATGAACCTCTGAAAGTTTGACAAAGATCCGTTCAGCCATCTCTGAGAAAAATGGTGACACACACAGACAGACCAACGGCTCTCTTATATAGTAGATATGAGATACCATTGTTGGATGTTGTACCACACTGACCGCTACTGTTTAAGTATTTGTGAATTATCACATTCGAGATTTGATCTGGCCAGAGGGTTTTGCTGTTTGGAATTGTATGATTTTAATTGATGATCATTGAATTGTATGTATCATGATCGATAGCATGTTTAGTAGCATTAGCTGTCACTACTTCCACAGTAGTGGATCGACTGTTTTTGTAAGCACTTGGTACTCATCCGATCTCTCCAGTTCAACACTTCCCAAACACCACGTATTGGTGTTGCTCCTGTTCACGGCCAGAGCAGAACTTATCAGTTCGTTCTTTCTCACCTGACAACCTGGTCATACAACACGAGACATTTTATAGGTGACGCAGCACCACTATCTGCTATCCCACATCCGACTGAAAAAAAATTGACAAATTGTCCTCGTGCTTATTAGCAGATTGTTCCCCGATGCACCACTTGGGGACATTCTGGATATTGGATGGTCACTGGCAGTCAAACATGTACACTCTGAAACTCATGAAACTATGCAAGAAACAAAATGGTCCCTTTGGGGTCAAAACTTTGGTAATGGTGATGATATACTTATTTTTCTTCCATAGACCTTTCTAACTCTATTTATGGTGTGAAGGGATTGTTTTTCTAACCTGTATAAATGTACTGGCACTGTAGCTTGTTAATTATATTGCTCATATCACTTCACTTATGCACCAGCACTCATTCCTGTATAGTGTATATGGTCTTTATCCCAAATATCGGCTTTTCTCCTTGTCCCACAGCAACCATGCCTGTTAGAGGAGGAAGTTCAGAACCCATCTGGAACGGGGCGAGTCGACGGTGCAGGAGATGACAACAGCTTGCATTGTTCCAGCCATCGTGGTGTCATTCTGGGAGATCCGGTCACTGATACCATTAGGAATGGTGATGAACCAATTCGGCAATGGGAAATGGAGATTGAGGTGATGGAGAAACGGCAGCCAATTGCCTTCCAGCAGGTGACACTTATGGCATTGCATATATAATGGTGTATAATTATAAATGGAAAGGGGAATGAAAAAGGAAGGGACTCATTGCCATATTAGAAACATGTTTATACAATAAATGATATACCTGCACATGCAACGGGGATTCGTACGGACTAAAAGGCTCTTATTTAACTAACTTAAGGCCTCAAGTACACCACAGGAGAAAGACCAGAGATATCGGCAAGACACAGAATACTTGATTGTGGCCCGTTCGGGCACCACTAGTCCAGTAGGGTGTGTTGGAGAGGCAGGCATGGGCCGTGGTCACGAGGATAAACAGGAGAACTGGCACGATGCTGGGGATGCAGCCTGGATGGAAGTGGAGCAGCTGGCGTGATAGTGGGAAGTGCTGGCCTTTTATCCCCACTGGTCAGCCATGCGTTCTCCTCCCTCCTCAGAACTCCTGTAGACGTGACTTCAGCCGAACCCCAGACCAGACAGACTGACTTCTTGTTTTACAGCCCTTTTACAACCTCGGGTTTCACCACACCCCCTGACATCACGTAACCCGAAACGCTCTGCGCACATTGGCCGTTCAGGCGCCACTCAGCTGAAGCCCCGCCTCTAAACTTCTCGGACTGTCCCATATGTTTGAGTTTTGGCGAGAGCGTGCCTTAACATGTGTCCCTGTTGGCATTCAAGGCTGCTATCTTTTAAAATGACACACAGAATAGATTTATGGACGATAAAACACAAAGAAAAAAGGGACTTGTGCAGTAGAAGTTTTAGACACGAACATTGGGTTGGGGAACGACATGCTTTCTATATGATTATATCAATGCATATTCCTGTTACAGTTCATGTTACCTCACTTTTACTTGAGGGCATGAACCAAGGGAAATAGCTTGTGTAATCTATACATTTTTAGCAACTACAAATCATTTCCGCAACTATTTGTACATGTATATATATTATATATATTTGTACATGTATACATATATATATATATTGTTGCGGATCTCCAACGTCGGCTCTCCCCTTATCAAGAGGGGGTTAATCCCCTTGTCCCTTTTACTGGCCGACGCGATCCCGAAGTTATCACGTTCCTTCCAGTCGGTGTTAAATAGGGTTGTTGGTCGAATTTAGTCCTATTACCTAATTACTAACACCGACCGTGAAGCAAGGAAATAACTCCCGCTCGAATCACGGATATTGATTGAATATGCCGAGCGGATAGCAATCCGCGACCCGAGCTGTTAACAAGGACTAGACCCGATTATAGCGGTTCCTAATCGTGCCACGCTTACCCAATGGAGAAAAGACTAGGACGATCGAATTAAGAGGAAAACCAGGAAGAACAAGTAATTTATTTGCAATGTACAAAGAAGAGGAAAAGAAAGGAATGTACAAGGAAGAGGAAGGAAAAAGTACACAGGGCAGTCTTAACCACAGTCTTAACTTATTCCCTGGACTCGGGCCCGCACGCTCTCAGACTCGCTCAGACTTCAGACTCACGCGGGGATGTAGATGGTAGGGTGGAAGGTCCGGCGATGGCGTTCAGGCTCCGGTCCTCGACCCGTACCAGGCAATGATGGTGGAAACCCAGCAGGCAGCTCTCCGTGTAGCGTAGGCGCGAGCGGACAATTATTGTGACGGGGAAAAGGTAAGCTGGACTATTAGCATACGTTATATGTGTACCGGCGCCTGTACACGCGCCCCCGGTATTACTCACTCCAAGCGCCCCTTCCCCAATGTCCTGCACGCTGCAGTTCTTGGCAATGCGTGCCTCGCGCTCGCCCTTTGTAAGCTGGTTGCCACAGCGCGTCTCCCCCTCTCGTACTTAGCGCACGTTTCAGGTCAAGCGCCTCTCTCTCCCCGCTCAGACCTGAAGGTCAACCTCCTGTCATGAGTGAGGTTGCGTCAGTCCTCTCCGCACAGTCCTGTGAATGCCAACCTTCCCCAGCGAGTCCTGTCCAAGGGCTTTGCGTGCGCGCTTTTTATCAACCAAGCCAGCGAATGCTCTCGGAGCCCCAACCACGCCCTGTCAGGCGATCTTACCTCAGCCCTGGTTGGCTGGTGTGGTTTTACCGGCTCCGCCTTGATGGCTGGTTGACGTGGCCGCACCTCCATCCTGGCGCTCCGCCCCCTTTTCGGGCCTCACCTCGTGGCTTTTGGGCTGGTTCGAGCGGAAGCCCAAGGGCAGCGAAGGCTGCTGGCCAAGGAGTGTAACAAGTTTGGAGGGCCGATGGGGCACAGACTGGAGAGCGCTTAATGCCGTCGCTTGGAGGGAGGCTGCCAAAATGAACGAAAGGGGCCTACTTTTATTTGTTTGACACAACGCAGATGCAACTATTGGGAATGGCCTTATCCTAAACACATACTAAGAAATAACTACCATCCTCAGGTGACCTACATGTTGCTTGTGGCCTATCTATAGGGTGCAACCTTTAACCTTTAATGATGTTATATGTGTGGGTTCTCAAAACCGCAACAATATATATATATATATATATTTGTACATGTATAAAGCAGCTCTAAAACCATCTCCCACCAGCCACATGCATAAAGCAGCTCTACACATGCATAAACCACCTTCAGACACGCATAAACCATCTCCCACCAGCCACATGCATAAAGCAGCTATACACATGCATAAACAACCTTCAGACACACATAAACCATCTCCCACCAGCCACACGCATAAAGCAGCTGTAAAACCATCTCTCACCAGATGCGCATAAACATAAAGCAGCTCCAAAACTAACTCATAATAGGTCAGGTCAGTCTCTTGACTGCCACTGGTAACATGTAACCCAGTGCTACCTCCTGTATGGTCGGGTAGTCGGTGACTAAACTGACTATCCTCAATTGCTTGCCATTGGGGAGGGTGACTGGGACAACCTGCAGGACTAAAAACAATACCTGTTAAAGAGCGGATGAGCTCCCTTCAGGAGACAAAGGCCATCTAGTAAGGAGATGGTGTCTCCTAAAAAACACACATCTGGTTGGACCGGTTTTCTAGGTCGTATAGGTTGTAGACAGCAACTGCTCAGGGTAGTACTACCTTTATGACTTAGGAGCATTAAAGTGGTGCCTGGAACCATCTTGCACTCTCCGTGTCAGGATTGCTGGTCTTGCTTTCTGTTTCACTCAAACTACCACCAGCCATGCATACAGTGCATTCAGAAAGTATTCAGACCCCTTCACTTTTTTCACATTTTGTTATGTTGCAGCCTTATGCTGAAATCGTTTAAATTCATTTTTTCCCTCATCAATCTACACTCAATACCCCATAATGACAAAGAGAAAACCGGATTTTAGGAAGTTTTGCAAATTTATTAAAAAGAAAAAACTGAAATATCACATTGACATATGTATTCATACCCTTTGCTATGACACTTGAAATTTAGCTCAGGTGCCTCCCATGTCTCTTGATCATCCTTGAGATGTTTCTACACCTTGATTGGAGTCCACCTGTGGTAAATTCAATTGATTGGACATGATTTGGAAAGGCACACACCTGTCTATATAAGGTCTCACAGCTGACAATGCATATCAGAGCAAAAACCAAGCCATGAGGTCGAAGGAACTGCCTGCAGAGCTCAGAGACAGGATTGTGTCGAGGCACAGATCTGGGGAAGCCTACAAAAAAAATCTCTGCTGCATTGAAGGTTGCCAAGAGCACAGTGGCCTCCATAATTCTTAAATGGAAGAAGTTTGGAACAACCAGGACTCTTCCTAGAGCTGGCCACCCGGCCAAACTGAGCAATTGGGGGAGAAGGTCCTTGGTAAGAGAGGTGACCAAGAACCCGATGGTCACTGGCTGAGCTCCAGAGATCCTGTGTGGAGATGGGAGAAACTTCCAGAAGGACAACCATCACTGCAACACTCCACCGATCTGGGCTATATGGCAGAGTGGCCAGACGGAAGCCAAACAGTTTAATCTTGGTTTCATCAGACCACAGAATCTTGTTTCTCACAGTCTGAGAGTCCGTTAGGTGCTTTTTTGCAAACTCCAAGAGGGCTTTCATGTGTCTTTCACTGAGTAGAGGCTTCCATGAACCATCTCCCACCAGCCACGCATAAACCATCTCCAACCAGCCACGCATAAACCATCTCCCACCAGCCATGCATAAACAATCTCCCACCAGCCAAGCAAAAACCATCTCCCACCAGCCATGCATAAACCATCTCCCACCAGCCACGCATAAACCATCTCCCACCAGCCACGCATAAACCATCTAGCACCAGCCACGCATAAACCATCTCCCACCTGCCACGCATAAACCATCTCCCACCAGCAACGCATAAACCATCTCCCACCAGCCACGTATAAACCATCTCCCACCAGCCGCGTGTAAACCATCTCCCACCAGCCACGCGTAAACCATCTCCCACCAGCTATGCGTAAACCATCTCCCACCAGCCACGCATAAACCATCTCCCACCAGCCACTAATAAACCATCTCCTACCAGCCATGCATAAACCATCTCCCACCAGCCACGCATAAACCATCTCCCACCAGCCACGCATAAACCATCTCCCACCAGCCATGCATAAACCATCTCCCACCAGCCACGCATAAACCATATCCCACCAGCCACGCATAAACTACATCCCACCTGCCACGCATAAACCATCTGCCACCAGCCACGCATAAACCATCTCCAACCAGCCACCAGCCACGTATAAACCATCTCCCACCAGCCACGCATAAACCATCTCCCACCAGCCACGCATAAACCATCTCCCACCAGCCACGCATAAACCATCTCCCACCAGCCACGCATAAACCATCTCCCACCAGCCATGCATAAACCATCTCCCACCAGCCACGCATAAACCATCTCCCACCAGCCATGCATAAACCATCTCTCACCAGCCACGCATAAACCATCTCTCACCAGCCACGCATAAACCATATCCCACCAGCCACGCATAAACCATCTCCCACCAGCCACCAGCCACGTATAAACCATCTCCCACCAGCCACGCATAAACCATCTCCCACCAGCCACGTATAAACCATCTCCCACCAGCCACGTATAAACCATCTCCCACCAGCCACACATAAACCATCCATCTATGATGTTTGTTTGCAAGAAAGAGAGATTAAAGCTAGCCTGGTAGCTATCTACCAGGCTAGCTTTAATCTCTCTATCTTGTAAACAAACATCATACAGTTTTCATCATACACTTTTCTTCTCTTTTATTTAAGGCCTGGCCTTGATGAGAACTATATAGTCCATGACTGGAGCCTTCAACATCAAAAAAAATCTCCCAGCCACGCATAAAGCAGCTCTGTGCGTGCATAAACCATTCCCCACCACCATCTCCCACCACCATCTCCCACAAACAATAATCACACTACCCACCTCTCATCCACCTCAGGAGTCTGTGTTGGGTCCAATATTGTTCTTGTTATATATCAATGATCTGCCTGATTGTATTCTTTCTCAATTAAGCATTTATGTAGATGACTCAACATTGTATACGACCTACCCAGGAACCTTGCCTTGCCTTGTCTCCTCCTACCCATGACCATGCCAGTACTACTCTCAATCAGGACCTAGAGGCCAGTACTACTCTCAATCAGGACCTAAAGAGTGTGATAAACTGGGGAA
The DNA here is from genome assembly GCF_964187855.1 of Myxine glutinosa. NCBI lineage: Eukaryota > Metazoa > Chordata > Myxini > Myxiniformes > Myxinidae > Myxine > Myxine glutinosa. The sequence continues at coordinate 86,267,451 of NC_136267.1, read as the reverse complement.
AAGACTGGCTTGGTACTTTCAAACAAAAAAGACTACCTTGTTGTCTATGTCCAGTTCAAGATCACCTTATTTTCCAACCTTGTCTATGGATTCTTTACCTTTGCAGGAACTCCCTGTTATCCGTCTGCTCGGCAAACCACAGCTGGGGAAAGTACATCTCTGTTATAGCTAAAAGAGCCTCCCAGTGCCTTGGCTGCTTATTTTGTGCTCGGTGATACCTTTCTCAAGCTGATATGCCCCATCTAGATACAAGGCCACCATATGTCCTGTCATGGAGTATTATTGCCATCGTTGGGCTGGTGCTCCGGCCTGTCACCTATCTCTTCTTGCCAGAATCCAGCGATGTGCTGCCATTCTGGTGAGATAGGAGTTGGCATCATCCCTGGAACCTCTCTCAGTCTGCCGCTCTGTTGCTTCCTTGAGCCTTTTCTACAGATATTACCACAGAATGTGCTTTGAGGGTCTATCACAGGTTGTTCCATCTGAGCATACCTTCAGTCGCTCAACACAATTGACAGTTTCTTCCCATTTATACACTGTACCTGTCCCGAGGCGTAAGACTATGAGGTATTCTTCTAGTTCCCGCCCCTCCCCTCCCCCCGCAGGGCATCTCTCTGGAACGGTTTGCCTGCATCCTGCTTTTCCCCTCTATCGCAACCTACCTCAATTCAAGAAGAATGTCAATAGATTCCTCCTTTCTGTCTAATATCTATTCTTTCCTGTGTGTAGTCCTCACCTTGAGTGGCCTTAAAGGCTTTGTGGCGGGCGATATCTCATTTAAATAAAAAAAGAAACACAACAGTAGTGCAGGAGATACATCTGATCCCAAGAGGCAGAAAAAAATTCATCAGCCTAAGCCAGAAAATGGAGCAACCAGACCGGATATCAAGAGGTGAGAGTGCGCCCTCTGTGGGCAGGCATTATGGCGTGAACCGAGAAGGAGATTCGTGAAAGTGTCGTGGCTAGCCACAAACTTACTGTAGGGAATTGGTGAAAGGACATCAACACAGTACACTGCATCAGTGCCATCAAAGACTTGCTGGATGAAGTGAAAGCTTCCACCATCAACACTTTCTGGCAAAACCTATGGCTACAGGCAGTCAACAACTTCAGAGGTTTTCCTGATGCCACGGAAGAGAGGCGGAAAATTGCCGGATTGGCATGGGAGATGGAAGGGGATGGTTTCCATGATATGGAGCCTGAGGATTTGGAGGAGCATTGAAACAATGCCTAAACATTCCTGGATTTGACATTCACGGAATCTTTCAGGAATGTACCCCCCATGAAGGTCTGGGTCCTACTATATTTGCTTTCTTTTCTGAAATTACACACATGACTTCAATGGAACTTGACCACAACCATCATCACCCGTGATGTACTAAAATTTGTTCACGGCATTAAAAAATAGGACTGCGGGTTCTGTCACTTACTCAAACAGTCAAACATACAGAACAGTCACTCAATCCCTCCATAGACCCCCTCAGACCCCTTTAGATTTTAATGCTGGAAACAAACTTTGGTACATCATGGGCGATAAAGGTTGTGATCAACTGTCATCAAAATTGTGTGTGTAGGTTTGGAGACGAGAGGCAATACCTATTTTGGGGGGTCAACCCCTCATCAGCCACCGCCCGCTCCTCACCTCCCCCCCCCCCTCGTCCCTCCCCCCCACTCACCCCACCCTCAGTAGATCCCCTTAATGAGTGAAGATTTTGATGTGGTCAATACACCTTCGTTAGGTATCAGATATGAAGCTTGTGGCCTAGTTTCATCGAAATCGTGTGTTTGGTTCAAGCCATAATGACTGAAATGTTTACGGACTCACTCACTCACTCACTCACTCACTCACTGCCTTACCTACGGACACTGATCGATCGCATAAGCTCACCGGACTAAAGTCCAGGTGAGCCAACAAATGATCTTTTCCCGGTTTATACCCAAAATTGGTATTTACTTTTTTCTCTGTTACATACACTACATGACCAAAAGTATGCAGAGACCCCTTCTAATTCGTGGATTCGGCTATTTCAGCCACACTCATTGCTGACAGGTATATATAATCAAGCACACAGCCATGCAATCTCCATAGACAAACATTGGCAGTAGAATGGGCCATACTGAAGAGCTCAGTGACTTTAACGTGGCACCATCATAGGATGCCACCTTTCCAACAAGTGAGTTCGTCAAATTTCTGCCCTGCTAGAGCTGCCACGGTCAACTGTAAGTGCTGTTATTGTGAAGTGGAAACGTCTCGGTGCAACAACAGCTCAGCCGCGAAGTGGTCGGCCATACAAGCTCACAGAATGGGACCGCCGAGTGCTGAAGCACGTAGTGCGTAAAAATCGTCTGTCCTTGGTTCAACACCCACTATCGAGGTCCAAACTACCCCTTGAAGCAACGGCAGCACAACAACTGTTCGTCAGGAGCTTCATGAAATGGGTTTCCATGGCCGAGCAGCCGCACACAAGCCTAAGATCACCATGCGCAATGCCAAGCGTCGGCTGGAGTGGTGTAAAGGTCGCCGCCATTGGACTCTGGAGCAGTGGAACCACGTTCTCTGGAGTGATGAATCATGCTTCACCATCTGACAGTCCGACAAATGAATCTGGGTTTGGAGGATGCCAGGAGAACGCCACCTGCCCAAATGCATAGTGTCAACTGTAAAGTTTGGTGGAGGAGGAATAATGGTCTGGGGCTGTTTTTCATGGTTCGGGCTAGGCCCCTTTGTTCCAGTGAAGTGAAATCTTAACGCTACAGCATACAATGACATTCTAGAGCAGGGGTTCCCAACCTTTTTTGTGTTATGGCCCCCTTGGCTCCCAGAGCACATCCCCAGCACCCCCCTCCCTTTCGCGAGGGTCGAGCGGCGGAGCATGTGTAAGCAGGCTAGAGGGGGTCTAGGGGCATGCCCCCTAGAAATATTTTGATTTCTCGATGCTCTGTGGTGCATTCTGGGAGGTGTTTTTTCCTTTAATTGGCTATTTTGTTTGTATGAGAATTGGTAAATTATTACACAGAAAATGAGGAATTCCAAGTAGCCAACATGAACATTTAGTTCCATAGTTCTTTTTCTGTTCCTTACTGGCTCCCAACTACATCGTTTTTGGAAGAAGCAAACAAAGCAACTTTGCTCGAATGATGCATGTTTGGTATGTGATTTTAATGTTGTCAGTAGCAACACTATGGACAGCATAAAGTAGAACTGTCACACAAGAAAACAGTATGAAAAGGTTCCAAGTCAAGAATATGTGAAAACTAAAAACCTCTGTTGTGTCTGTATTTAACGCAGTGTGTTATAATCTCACAAAAAGAAACTCAATTCGACAACAACTCAGGTAATCAAAACTAGGGACGCGTTGCATGCGCCATAAAAGTGAATTAAAAACTCAGTGGAATGGCTGAAATTGCATTTTAGCTACCAATTGGGGTATCCGTGGTTGAGTCACAGTCAGGGCACAGCGGAGGTCATCTTCCACGTGGAGCCGATTACGCTGTTTCGATTTGATATTCAACAGCGTGGAAAACCCCGCTTCGCAGAGATAGGTAGACGAGAATGGCAGAAGCACCCAGATAGCTATCTGGCTGATATGAGGGTAGCGACCCATTCCCACCCAAAACTCCGTCAAGCTCTTCTCTTCGAATATGTCTTTGGCAAATGAATCGTTTCGGAGATCCAATAATTCATCTTGCATTGCCTCCGGCATGCTCTCCACGCAAAGGTTGATGGAAAAAGGATTCCTCACAATTTTTGCCTCATTGTAGTCTAAATCAGGAAAATACTTGTGAAATTATAGCTCCAGTGACTGCAGATGTTCTAGAATGTCATTTTTCAGTATGGGATCAAGCTCTTTTCCCATGCTGTCTTGCAATTCAGACATTCTTTCAAACATAGCAATGTTTCCTGTGTTCACTTTCCTGCGCCAGTTTTGGAGCTTGGCAACAAATCCTCTGAGATGATCGTGGAAAAGAATAATATTAGTCGCTCTTCCTTGGAGCTTGAGGTTCAGCTGGTTCTGCTGCTCGAAAATGTCAGCAAGATAAGCAAGTCGTTCGTTCCACAATTCTTCGTTGTAATGCTGCCGGAGGTCATGTTTCCCTTGAAGATTCAAGAAATGTTTGACTTCCGCATGAAGTTCAAAGACGCGGTTCAGAACATTCCCTTCGAAAGCCAGCATACAGCAGTATAGTACAGCAACGTTTCATGTTCCGCGTTCATGTCTTTGCACAGCTCCTTGAACATTCGGGTGTTGAAAGCCCCTGCCTTGATGTAGTTAACAATCTTGATTACGACTTCAATAACTTTCTTCAATGAGAGAGGGAGAGTCTTACAAGCCAGGGCGTAGCGATGAATCATAGTGGGTTCCTTTCTCTTGTGGTGTCAGCATCTTCACTTTTGCTTGAAATCTGGATTTGGAACCAAGCATGGCAGAAGCACCGTCAGTACAGACAACCACATACATTCTCCCACTGAATTCCTCCCGCATCGAAGAACAACTTCATTTTTTCCATGACGTCGTTAGCTTTTGTCGTTGTTTCCAGGGCACTGCAGAACAAGAATTCTTCCTTGATATCATCTCCCTTGACATAGCGAACGAATGCCAGTAGCTGGGAGCAGGAACTAACATCGGTCGATTCATAAACTTGAAAAGAAAACAAGCCGAAAGGCGCCGCCTTAATCTCATTGATGATCTGTTGTTTCACATCTTCCGACATGTCACGGATATGACGCTGCACTGTTATTCGATAAAGACACCTGTTCAACTTTGCGAGCCTCTGCCTTGCCGAGACCCGTTCGACAATGATGAGGGTACAAGGCTTGATGAGTGTCTCCCCAATTGAGTGGGGTTTTTTCTTCTTTGCAATTTCAAGAGAAACTTCATAAGAAGCCTGGACAGTTGCTAGATTTTGTTGGTGAAAAGCACCTCCCTCATCCAACTTCTGTTGCTTTAAATTTCTTTCATGCCGCTTGAAAAATTCGGGATCCTGCTTTGCATGTTGTGTGTGATTTGTCTCGAGGTGCAACTTCAACTTGGATGGCCTCATGGATTCAATATTCAAAACCTTGTGACACAGCACACATTGTGGTTTCTCTTGGCCAGACACGGTAATGGACGTGAATCCAAGCTTCACGTATTCGTCAAGATACTTTCTTATTTTACTCCCAGAAGCCATAACGTCAAATCTGCAATTGGAAAAAAACAAAACAATATCAGTCAAATCAATAAATAAAAAAAACAACAATATTGAATTTTTTGTATGGTTCAAATTACCCCATGCCCCCCCCCCCCCCCGAGAAATACACCATGGCCCCCAGGGGGCCATGGCCCCCAGGTTGGGAACCACGGTTCTAGAGGATTGTGTGCTTCCAACTTTGTGGCAACAGTTTGGGGAAGGCCCTTTCCTGTTTCAGCATGACAGTGACCCCATGCACAAAGCGAGGTCCATACAGAAATTGTTTGTCGAGATCAGTGTGGAAGAACTTGACAGGCCTGCACAGAGCCCTGACCTCAACCCCATCGAACACTTTTGGGATGAATTGGAACGCCCACTGTGAGCCAGGCCTAATTGCCCTTCCTTCGTCAGTGCCCAACCTCACTAATGCTCTTGTGGCTGAATGGAAGCACATCCCCGCAGCAATGTTTCAACATTTGGTGGAAAGCCTTCCCAGAAGAGTGGAGGTTGTTATAGCAGCAAAGGGGAGACCAACTCCATATTGATGCCCATGATTTTGGAATGAGATGTGTGATGTTCGGGTGTCCGCATACTTTTGGTCATGTGGTGTATGTTTTGGGTCGTCCACACCTAACAGTGGATACCTGGTTCTACCAGGTCAGCCCAGGAGTGTTGTCCCTATTTTTGTCTGTAGTTGGAGAGTACATTAAAAAAAGCCCTTGGTTGTTTAATCACAACAAAAATGCTTACCAATTACAACCATGAACATTCCCTCCTGGGGACCCTCCTATATGATCAAAGTTGTGCAGAAAATGCAGATGGCATAAACAATGGAAACCTTAAAATAAAATATGGCCCGATTGGAAATTTTAATCATCCATAGTTACATTATTCCCTGTGTGTCGCAAGAGGCGACTAACAGGGTTGGCGGCAGGAAGGGCATCCGGCCATAAAACATTGCTTCAAAAAGGGGACCAAGGTACCCGAAAAAGGCCAACCCCTGCTCTGCGGGGAAAAAATGGCCTCTAAAGGTGGTTCATAGTTACATTATTGTGAAAATTCTAAGATGGCAGCATGATAGCTCAGTTTGTAACATGCTCACCTTTGAGCGGTCTTCTTGGTTAACACCCAGCGTTAGCCAGGTTGACCCTTGTCTGCCCACTCCTCTCCATCCTTTCTTTCGATTAATGGGTGTTTGCCATGTTTTAACGGGCTTCTCAACCTCTGTATAAACTGAACAAACCGTGTCCAGTTAAAACTTCCACCTGGGATGATGCAGACAGCAGGTCCTTTATTGCAGTAGTGAATGCTTACCATACTGAGTCCATGAACATGGCTGTCTCAGGTTTGTGAACTCGCACATGAATGAGAGATTCTAATTTCTCTTTTTTTTTCCTTTAATTTATTTCTTTTTTTGCAGAGAGTAAGTATGTATGCAAGTGTCATGACAAGGATTACTTGCTTACTACATGTATGATTATTTGTACGAGTTGATTTTTAAGTTTACGACTTTCCCTTAAGCTCCACTCCTGGTCGAAAATTACCATGGTGGACCCATTACCAGGCTTCATTCATAGCAAGCTTCCAATGGTACACCTTATTAGATACAGTGCATTCAGAAAGTATTCAGACCCCTTCACTTTTTTCACATTTTGTTATGTTGCAGCCTTATGCTGAAATCGTTTAAATTCATTTTTTCCCTCATCAATCTACACTCCATACCCCATAATGACAAAGAGAAAACAGGATTTTAGAAAGTTTTGCTAATTTATTAAAAATAAAAAACTGAAACATCACATTGACATAAGTATTCATACCCTTTGCTATGACACTTGAAATTTAGCTCAGGTGCCTCCCATTTCTCTTGATCATTTTTTAGATGTTTCTCAAAGTTGGAAGCCAAACAGCTCAATCTTGGTTTCATCAGACCACAGAATCTTGTTTCTCACAGTCTGAGAGTCCTTTAGGTGCTTTTTTGCAAACTCCAAGCGGGCTTTCATGTGTCTTTCACTGAGGAGAGGCTTCCGTCTGGCCACTCTGCCATAAAGCCCAGATCGGTGGAGTGTTGCAGTGATGGTTGTCCTTCTTGAAGTTTCTCCCATCTCCACACAGGATCTCTGGAGCTCAGCCAGAGTGACCATCGGGTTCTTGGTCACCTCTCTTACCAAGGCCCTTCTCCCCCAATTGCTCAGTTTGGCCGGCGGCCAGCTCTAGGAAGAGTCCTGGTTGTTCCGAACTTCTTCCATTTAACAATTATGGAGGCCACTGTGCTCTTGGGAACCTTCAATGCCTCAGAAAAAATTTTTTGTAGGCTTCCCCAGATCTGTGCCTCGACACAATCCTGTCTCTGAGCTCTGCAGGCAGTTCCTTCGACCTCATGGCTTGGTTTTTGCTCTGATATGCATTGTCAGCTGTGAGACCTTATATAGACAGGTGTGTGCCTTTCCAAATCATGTCCAATCAATTGAATTTACCACAGGTGGACTCCAATCAAGGTGTAGAAACATCTCAAAGATGATCAAGAGAAATGGGAGGCACCTGAGCTAAATTTCAAATGTCATAGCAAAGGGTATGAATACTTATGTCAATGTGATATTTCAGTTTTTTCTTTTTAATAAATTTGCAAAACTTTCTAAAATCCTGTTTTCTCTTTGTCATTATGGGGTACTGAGTGTAGATTGATGAGGGAAAAAATGAATTTATACGATTTCAGCACAAGGCTGCAAAATAATAAAATGTGAAAAAAGTGTAGGGGTCTGAATACTTTCTGAAGGCACTGTACATCCCCTCTCCATGACCTATGCCTGAGAAACATATCGTGCATAATCCTACCATGGATTATCATTATTTATTTTTTTGTTTGTTTATTTTAGGTCAAGCCTCGAGTTTCTTCTTCAGTCAATGTGTGGAAATTCATGATATAAATGACAATTACCCTCAAATTCACCCACAGCAGACACTGCAGACACTGCTTGAGAACCAGGCAGATGTACCACCATTCCCCGTGAGCGATCAACCAAACCAGGAGGCTGTATTAGCTCATCGCCCACTCTCTCGAGCCAAGTCGTCCCCTGCTACATCACATCAAGCTCACACTGCACCTCTGGATGCAGCGAGACCTGTCCTCTCCACTGGTGTGTCTTATTATACTGAGACTTTTTTTACTCGTCCTTCTATTTCCTGTTAGGGACATCTCACAGAAAAAGGAGTATAATTTATGAAATCAAATAACTGACCAAATAGAGCACTGGAGTATCAGGAGAAACCCAAGTAGAATATCAGGAGGACCTCATTCCTCATATTCATATAGGTGTTGAGGCTCGTGGAAGAGTTAAACAATGGCAAAAGGTCAATAGATTAAGTGGGGCAATGAGGATCATTCCTCCTTGCCTTCCTCCCCCTTGCCTCCCTCATCCTTGCCTCTTGTTGTGGAATAACTCGATCGAGCCATACCAGTTTACAGTTGGTTGCATCATTTATTAAGTATACGTATGTACGGAGAAAGTTGCTAAACCACACAGGGTCAACATTAGCCCCTCTGGTCAAATACTGTCGTGGAACCCCTTTTATACAATTCAACAGAGATGTGGCAATTTATGCGGAAATCACACCTCATGCCTTGTCATCCTGACACTAAGGATTTTTACAGGTAAACATCAGAAATTAATCAGTCAATTGCACACAAGAGACTCTGCGATTTGTTATCTCCCACGAGCAGCTCCCACATTGCAAAACTTCTTAAACACAGAGAACGAAAACACAAGTGCTCAGCATTCTCTTTTGCTACACTCAGCTTTACCCAAAATGCTTTGCAGGCAATCACATGGTCTCTAGGGTTCTGCATTACCTTGTATGGTCAAAAATTCTCTTTTTCAACAAGAAACATTGTAGAATAAATATTCTGTTTCCACACTCCCTCCTCCTTGCCTTCCTCCTCCTTGCCTTCCTCCTCCTTGCCTTCCTCCTCCTTGCCTTCCTCCTTCTTGCCATCCTCCACCTCTCCTTCCTCCTCCTTTCCTTACTCCTCATGTTTTTCCTCCTGACTGTCATCTACTGCTTGCACCCAAAACGTGTGACTACCTCCTGCTCTCCCCCCTATAATGTGCATCTATTTCTTACCCCAAAACATGCGTCTACCTCTTACCAAAAAGGTACGTATACCTCTTACCCCAAAAGGTCCGTCTACCTCTTCCTACCCTCCCCCCAAAATGTTCGTCGACCACCTTGCCCCCCCCCCCCTCAAAACGTCCGTATACTTCCACTCCCTTCCCCGCCCCCACCCCCCAAATGCCTATCTACACCCCTACCCTAAAAATATCTGTCTACCTTCTCCTCCCCCCAAAAACATCTGTCTACCTCCTCCTCGCCCCAAGAACATCTGTCTACCTCCTCCTCCCCCCAAAAACGTTTGTCCACCCTTCCTCCCCCACACATTCTCTCTTTTTGTAATTCCTAATTTTACCTTGTACCTACAGGTCTCGTGTTTGAACCCCTCATGATGAAACACCAGTGCTCGTGTCAAAACCAGGACAACCACTTGGAACATGCTGGGAGGCTGCAATTCATCTGGACCCACCTGCAGCAAACTGGCCTCATTAACTTCTGTGAGGTGCGTGCCCTTACCTACCTTACCTACCATACTAGGCAGTCAGTAGGAATCTAACCCTCTCCCGATTGACTGGGGAGATATGGGGTTGACCATGGGTACAGACTACTGAAACCGTTTTCACAACTTTGTCGAATATGTGTTTGTAGTTTTATGTGAAATCGTTTTGCATTTTGTATAGAAAATGAGGTTCTGTACACGGTCACGTTTGCTTTGACTTGACATGTTTCGCCATTGGTTATTGGGCTCTAAAACGACAGTTGAGGTTTTTTGTCAATCACTTGCAGCATTTTTTATACACCTGTGGAGGTTTGTCTCGGCTTGTCAGTAATGGTTGAGATGTTAAATGCCACAACAAATGTATCAGTTGAACATGCACATGAGATGATCAAACACAGTACATCATGAATAGATGTGGCTATAGTGACATAAGGGGACAAGGACCCACCACCTTGAATAAGGATTAGGTCCAGGGCCACTGGGTGATTAAAAAAACAAAAATGAGGGACTACTGCAAGCCCTCTAATATAGAAAGGAAGCTCTACTGTTCTCTCATTTATCATGTGTGTCTGTCTGATCCAGGTCATCGCAGGCCGCAAGGCTGCACTTAATGACATTCAACTGGTGCACTCGGAGCTTCACTCGATTCGCTACAGCACGACGACTCAGAATCAGAACCGTTTGGATCCCAAAGGCTTGTTGGGTAAAACAACAAAAAAAAACAATCGGTGGCACAGCACAACTTCTCACATACCGTACGGTCCACCTTTTATGGAGAAGGCACGTCCTAATTCGTACTGTTTTATGTCCAGAGCACTAAAGCACTTTTAACACCAAAACCACATTCTGTAGGTCTTCCTGTGATGTTACTGCAATATAGTATTTGTATGGAATGGATATTGGCCCAGTAGGCACATCGGATTGGGGTTGAAAAGAAACAACACCAGTTATACTATGGCAGTCAACCTGGCAGTCGTAGGAGCAGAAACCTGCTCATTTACTCCCCCCCCCCTCCCCCCCCCCCTTACCCCACTGTTGAATGTTTGCTTGCTTTTTATTATCATTGGAGCGAAGATGTGAACCTCAGTTTTCAGTTAACACTTTTGTCCCGTCTTTGTGGCTAAGGACTGTGCACCATCCATTGTCGTGTAGTTTGAATGTCATGTGATTGATCTCTCCATTTTCCTTCTCAGATGCGGACCCCACACAGTTCTTGAAGCTGCCCTGCGGAGGAATTGGGGTGAGGGTACCCCGAGTGCTATTAATGGATGTGTATTGTTTTGTTTGGCCTGTGGTATAAAAACGAACAAAGCAGCAACTCTTTTGGCAGTGATGTTGAACGTTACTGCATTTCCATGTCCGAAAGCCAAGTAAAGCAGCAGTTGTAATGTGCTCCATCCAAAGAAAGCTACCTTAAAACCACCAGACTAAAAATACTTAGACATAGTTCCATAGAATTGGACGTCAAGCGGACTGTCTGCATTCTCACCTGGATGGGGAAGGCCTGTGATCGTTTTTTGTACTTTTATTTTGTAAATAGTAGTCAACCATTGGTCCAGCACACCTTTCGTTTAAAGGTTCTAAGAAATTGACGATCTTACCCTGGAATCTGAACCTTTTTAATGTGTCACGATTTCCATGACAACTGAGCGATTATGGAGGCATCACCTGCATTGTCTGCGATTAAAACAGTAGAAATTGGAGCATTGTCTGCATGCCTTCTACAAACAGCCTAAACCGGGGTCCCTGTCCGTCATGTTGTGACCCCAGATCGACAGCGACACTTACTGGAACATAGCGCAATCTGGCAACGCTGCCCGCATGGCTGCCGGATGCGTCAGCACGCTCGCCTTCCACGTCGCCTCTGGCAGGCTCCGGGTATGATCGCAGGGCGGATCTCTGTGTCCTCTAGATAGGTTCTGTAGCTGGATTTCTCATCGTTACATCTTCAAGGTGTACTCCTCTGTCATTTTAACCTTTGCTTTGTTTATATCATTGCTTCTTTTTTTTTCTTCTGAGCCTTGATTACTACTTGATCAATGTTTTTAACTTGTAACAACAAAATTGGTGACTCGTGTAACCATGTGCTAATCGCTGTGCATACAGAATGGATTTGCGATTGTAAGACCTCCAGGTCATCACGCAGAGCAATCTACTGCGATGTAAGTCTTTACAACCAACTTGCGGCCCAAATCTTTGCGCCATCGTTACGTGTAAAATGACCGCCTGCGTGTGGGTCATGGGGGCACTACGTACATGCAATTTGAATGCACATCTCTCGGTGGCAGCCAGTGACGTCAATGTTTTTTGTGCATTTGCGATGGACCCCGGAGCTTTGCAGAGGTAGAGGGGGGGAGGCATGCTGGAGCATGCTGCTCTCTCTCTCTGTTCATGACTTCACATTTTCTTGCAGGGGGTTCTGCTTTTTTAACTCTGTGGCTATAGCAGCCAAGCTGCTGCAGGCTGAGATGAATGTGAAGAAAATCCTCATCATAGATCTGGTAATGACCGCCTGTAACCAGCTCCCTGTATGCATTCTGGGTTGTGTTTTTATTTTTCAAAGCATGAAGCATGCAGGCCTTGGTTTCACCAATTAATCACAAACTTGTGTATTTAGGAAGGACTAATAAACAACAGTGTTAAAGGCACCTTTGTTTAATACTCTGTTTACTTTACTTTGATGTAAGCACAGTGCTGTACACACAATTACTTTTATAAAGTTACGCATTAGTCATTCAAAGGAATGCTGGGTAATCAGTTTTGTATTTGTGATGAAGTAATAATTGTGTCGTTGAGTATTCTTGGAAACTACCACTACTCCTTCAACAGGCTAAATTATTCCCACCACAGTGGGTTCTTATTAAGTGCTTTTTATCAGGACGTCCATCATGGGAATGGCACGCAGGAGGCATTTTATGAGGACCCAGGAGTCCTTTACATCTCCTTGCACCGTTACGACCATGGAGCATTCTTCCCAGGCAGTGGAGCACCGCAGGAGGTGCGCTAACACATGTGCACTAACATGGCTCAGTCTCTCGTCCCCCTCCTGAACAAACATCTTTGTTTATTCCATTTTTTTGGCTGGATGGTGAACCGTGTGTTTAAGAATGAGCATGTGTCATTAATATGAGCAAGTAAAAAATAAATATTCTTACAAATCAACATTCCTGCATGTAAATATTTGTGTAGGAAGATTATCGTGAAGACATATTTCCATTTGTGTGGACATGTTTCCGTTCTTGTGGACATATTTCCATTTGTGTGGACATATTTGCGTTCGTGTGGACATGTTTCCGTTCGTGTGGACATGTTTCCGTTCGTGTGGACATGTTTCCATTCGTGTGGACATGTTTCCGTTCGTGTGGACATGTTTCCGTTTGAGTGGACGTTTCTGTTTGTGTGGACATGTTTCTGTTTGTGTGGACATGTTTCCGTTTCTGTGGACATGTTTCTGTTTCTGTGGACACGTGTCCGTTTGTGTGGACACGTTTCCATTCATATGGACATGTTTCTGTTCGTGCGGACATGTTTCTGTTCGTGTGGACACGTGTCCCTTCATTCTTGCCGACACACGTCCATTTGTGTGGATGTGTCAGTTCGATTTTTGCCGACATGTGCCCGTTCATTCGTGTGGACATGTGTTCGTGCGGACACCTCAGGTGTGCATTCTTTGGCTGATTTGGTAAGCTGTACAAAAACATTTTTTGTTACGATTATTTTTATTATGCGGACCACATCTCTTATGTGATTAGCTCAATCGAAATATTCAAGATTATTTGGGGAAGTTAAACTTTCAGAAATTGAAACTTTGCAATTAAAACTTTTTTTCTTCCTCATTTATTGGGAAAGTTGGGGGATATTGTATCAGCAAGTCTGGAAACCTTTCAGCTTTGTTTCTTTCACCTGTATATTATCACATTGATACCTATTTTTTTTTTTACCTCCTTATTCATCTATCTATAATGCCAGTAATCTCTGTGTGTCTGTCTGTGTGTCTGTGACCGCTGTTTCTCGACAACTACCGGTCCGATATACTTGAAACTTGCCAGGTATATTGCTGGGGACCCGAGGATGTGCCTTTTCAAGGTTTGAAATTAATCGGACAAGTACTTACCGAGCTATGGCGATTTAGCCGTTCGCCGTTCGCTTTGCCGTTGCGAATGGACCAAACCATTCATGTAAATAGAGGGGGGGGGGGGGTTCTGTGGTCGTTCGCTTTGGCTTTGCGAATGGACCAAACCATTCATGTAAATAGAGGGGGGGGGGGGTTCTGTGGTCGTTCGCTTTGGCTTTGCGAATGGACCAAACCATTCATGTAAATAGAGGGGGGGGTTCTGTGGTCGTTGCGAATGGACCAAACCATTCACATCGAATCATCGAATCACATCGAATGGACCAAACCGTTCGCTTTGGACCAAACCATTGCATGTAAATAGAGGGGGGGGGTTCTGTGGTCGTTGCGAATGGACCAAACCATTTCATGTAAATAGAGGGGGGGGGGGATATAATTTTAGATATATATATAGTACGGGCATTGGCAAGGAACGGGCACCCACGTACGGGCAATGCCCTAGTTTTATTAATACTAGCAACGGTACCCGCCCTACGGACGGGGCTTCAATTGGGAGGCCCAAATGAAAAGGAAAAATATCAGAAATTGAAGCCTTTTTTTATTTTAAACGATTCATATAAACATCCGTTAAATCATATCACACGCAAATCATCAAAATCTAAACAGTATTTGTAGAATTTCAATAAAAGCCACATCACTGTTCATATCGGTAAATATTATTCCATCGTGTTTGGACAAACTGGAAAATTGAAAAATTGGAAAAATTGGGGGAAAAAATTGGAAAAACAATATAGCTAAAAACAAAAAACAATATTTTACTCCAGGGGGTCCCAGGATTACCCACCCAAAATTTTGTTGCGATCGGTTCAGCCGTTTTTGCAGTTTCATTTTATGAAAATCTTTTGTTGATTTTAATTATGCAATTGGTCAATCAAATGTTTTTTGATTAATTAAGTAATTTATTTTTTATTAGTGATTTCTTTAATTAAATTTCTAAAAGATACATCTTCGGATGAAGCACTCGTGGTTTAGTTATTGCTATTAGCCAATTGATTAAGAAAATATTTTATGACAATCTTTTATTGATTTTAATTACGCAATTAATCAATCAAATATTGTGCACCTCTCCCTCCCAATGCAGTCTCTATGAGCTGCACGGTGGTATTGCCGGGTGCCTTAGGTGCCCCGGCAATGCCGCGCTGTAGGATATTTTATTATTTGTCATGGGGCGGTGTACTTTGAATGTATCTGTATTTGTTTATATTTATGTCAAGTTGGCTAACAAATGGTAGGTTTGCTAAATCCTCGATCTGTGTAGACTGGTTTGTGTTTATCATTGTTTTGGTTTAGGTTCATTCAATGATTGCGCTTTCAGGGGATATTAAGGTGATTCTAATGATATTATATTGAATGATGTTTTGGTGGCAAATGATGCATGTATGTGAAGTGCTTACGTAATTGTAAGGCTTATTTTGGCGGAAAGGATTATAATAGGTTGAGTTGTTCATACACTGGGTCTACTGTTCTGGGAGGTATAGAGGATAAATAGTGGAAACTTAATGATTAGCCGATCTAATCTCTCACTCAATCGGTTCACTTTTCGGGATGACCATGTTAATAGGTAAACAAGAGGGCAAATCTCACTCATGTTTGGAGTTTGATTTGTTTTGTCAATGCATCGTCACTTTACGTCACAAAATGGCATATGGCTGCCCCTGGTACAACAGTGTGGGCTTCGAGTGTATTTGTTGTTTGTGCACATTGTGGGGTTTGTATTTGTGAGGTATGTTGTGGGGTTTGTGTTTGTGTGGTATGTTATGGGGTTTGTGTTTGTGAGGTATGTTGTGGGGTTTGTGTTTGTGAGGTATGTTCTGGTTTGTATTAGTGGTTATTGCATGCGGTGTGGTTTGTTTTTGCACATTGCATGGTTTGTAGGTGTTTTTGGGGTTTTTGTGTGTGTTTTGGTGTTGCATGGTTTATGTTTGTATGCATTGTATGGTTTGTATACATTCCATGTTTTGTGGTTTGTTTGTCCACATTATATGGTTTTTATTTGTGTGTGTGTTGCATGGTTTCTCTTTGTGTATTGCATGGTGTTGTGTGTGTTGCATGGTTTATGTTTGTGTGTATTGCATGCATGGTTTGTGTGTTGTTGCATGGTTTCTGTTTGTGTATTGCATGGTGTTGTGTGTGTTGCATGGTTTGTGTTTGTGTGTATTGCATGCATGGTTTGTGTGTTGTTGTGTGTTATGTGGTATGCATTTGTGCTCATTGCCTGATTCGTTTGTGTTTTCAGACCGGTAGAGGACTCGGTGAGGGATACACAGTGAACGTCGCTTTTTCTGGAGGATTAGAGCCCCCTGTGGGTGATGCTGAGTACTTGGCTGCCTTCAGGTACATCAAACTCTCTAACATTGTGAAATTTACCTGGTGTGAAAACCTGTTAGCCTTCCGGCTTCAGGGTTTTTTTTTTTCATCCCTTCTTAATTTTTCACTTCTCTTATTTCTCCTTTCTTCTCTGGTTGGTTCTTTCTCACCGTAGTCTTTAGTTTCCTATGTTGTTATTGTTGTTGCTTCTGTTGTTGTTTATTCTGTTTGGTGTGCTTGCTTTGTCATGAGGATGATGGAACAGTCGTGATCCCAGCTATCTGAATGTCAAGGTGGTTTATCAGGCTATATTGGATTCTTCATTCATTGGTTTGAAAGAAATAGCACAGTCGTAAATGGAGTTTGGTACGGAATAGCACTCACTCGTTGCTACTGTGAGTTTAGTGGTCGGGGAGCGTGTTTACTAATTTTATTTCGCTCTGCCAAGCTTGCTCTCGATTGCTTCCCGGTGGCTATGTGCAGGAAGTTTAGTTTCAGAACGCAGAATATAAATGACTGTGTGCCTAAAAGGAATATCTGCGATTTGCACCTTTCCATGGATAATCTGTATCATTTGGGGATGTTCCTGCAGCACTCAAATGGGCTCAGCATCGCCGTATGCAAGGAAATGTTTTTTTATACGAGATGTTATAGTATTGTAGAAGAGGCTCGCCAGTTCGAATCTTGATTACTCACGTACGTGGAATGGGGAAAAAGCGAAGTGCATCGCCGTGGAGCTAAATATTCATCGATTTTAGCTTAGGATCCGGGATACCGAATAAATGGTTAAAATGGTGAAAAGTTTTTTTTGAAAACGGCGAGATGCCAATACTTATGTAGTCAAAAAAATGAAGAAACAAATACTAGGCTGGGGTTCCACGTGCTATGTATGCCCCCACTGTTCTCAAAACAACAACCACAAATAACTCCTGCCACCTTCCAAAAAACTACATCCACACTACATTCCAAAAAACTACAAAACTACATCCATACCCCCTCTCTGCCCCCCCCCAACCTCCCATGTGGCCTGTACTATCCTTACCAAGTTTGGTGGTGATCACTCATTCCATCAAAAATCCCCTTTAAAGTGAAAAATCTATAACAGGTAACACAGGAACTTCATTTTTTTCACCTCAAATCCCGCAATTGTGCCCCCATTGAACAAGCCACATTTGGTAACACTCTGGTGTGTAGGGCTGACGTGAATGGCCGAACCTTGATATAGAGAAACCCCCTCCACACTCTCCACCCCACTGAAATTTCTAACTCCCCCTTCCCCTCCCCTTGTTTTACTCACCTTTGTTCACTATTATGTGTGCTAAATTTGGTTGTGATCATATAAACCGTTACAAAGATCTCCCCTACCCTCTCTTCCACAATACCCTTCCTCGCCACCACCATGACTGTCTCCACGAGGCCCCCATTATGTATGTTGCGTTTGGTTGACCTACAATATACAAGGAAAGAGACAGACAAACAGAAAAATGGAGTGTGACAAAAACGGCAACTTTGCATTTGTTTTAGCTTTGCCTGATGAGAGACGTGTCTCACGTGGACCAATAATTTCAAAATACGAAAAGAAAGAACGAAATCGATGAACCACCAGGAAGCGTGGTGGAACAGGAACTCCAAAGGAGACCATGTCTGATAACCACACTGATTGGCATTGATGGCAGAATGAGAACAAAACATGCTGATAGCTATATTGAGGAGGTACTTGTACATCGTTGTGGTTTGTCCTTATTCTCCCTCTCTGTTTTATTAATGTCTGTGGTAGGATGCGTTTCCACCTAACATCAACTGACTTGTGAAGAAGTGCTGACAATGACTGTTTAATGTCTTTCTTTGTTTTATGAGCATTTATTTGATGATCTGGCATATTGTCTTCCAATGGAAGGAGGTTTCTCTTGCTCCAGTCTTTAATGCAAAGGATTGTTGGTTGGAAAGGATTGATTGCGTCATTGTTGGCAGGACGGTTGTGATGCCCATTGCAATTGAGTTTGAACCGGAGCTCATCCTCGTTTCTGCGGGCTTCGACGCTCTGAAAGGCCACCCGTCAGTGCTCGGGGGATACAACCTCACACCAAATTGTGGGTTTTATTCCAACACTTTGCATTTGCTGCTTTTTGGTGTGCATTATTGCATTTGCTTCATTATGGTGCATTCTTTCATACTGGGATCACCCCACTCCCTATGGGAGTGGGCAAGAGGGGGTGGGGGTTGGGGGAGGGGTTATGTTATTATCCTTATCCAAGCATTTAATTCAAAATACCTCTCCAAAATACCTCTCGCTGCGCAATTCAGAACACCTCACTGCACTGAAAATGTGGGGACAAGAACACTGTACTGCAAAGTGTGTGGACTTGTAATAACCTTTCCCCCTGGAGCGGCGCTATACAATCCACATTTAGGTTGACAATTTGCTTCCCCTCCCCCCCCCCCCCCCCCCCCCCCTCAATTTCCCAAGCGGCAAAGATAAAAACACCCCTATACACTAAATGGGGTCATACTGATCCTATGTAGCAAATCTGGATGTAATCAGCCGAGAATTACGGAGGAATAGTGCAACAAACAAACACACACACACACACACACACAATCAAACACAAACACACAGGCATGTCCGTCCGTCCGTCCTTCCATCTGCCCAA